>NC_058102.1:37285227-37588257 GCF_020171115.1 Neogale vison | reverse complement strand
AATATATATTAGTAACATATATTAAATGTGAAGATTAAACATTTTTAAAAAAATCATGAATGATTCCCTGAAAGTGCCTGACAAGTTTATGATTTTACATCAGTAAATATTAATTGATCAGGCACACACTGTACCATAGAGCTCTAAAATGTAAGTAGAAGTAGAAGGAAAACAAATTTAAATTAAGTATCTTCCAAAAAGCGTTTAAATATATATGTATTTTATATATGACACACAAAAAATTTAACCAGAAACAGTGACAGGGTAACCAGACAAAAAAGAATAATTATTTAATGTGATATAAGGTTAAAAAAAAAATCTGCTGGGGGTTGGGGGGGGCGCCTGGGTGGCTCAATGAGTTAAGCCTCTGCCTTCAGCTCAGGTCATGGTCTCAGGGTCCTGGGATCAAGCCCCACATCTGGCTTGCATCTGGCTCAGCAGGGAGCCTGGTTCCCCTTCTCTCTCTGCCTGCCACTCTGCCTACTTGTAATTTCTGTCAAATAAATAAAATATTTTTAAAAAAATTTGCTGGGACAATTATGTAGTAGCTGAAATCCAACATTAAGCATTCGATTCACTTCACATTTTTTTTTTTCATAAAGTCTCCCCACTGGCAATCCATACACTGCTCCCAAACACCTTACTCTCTGATAGGAAAAAAAGAGAGAAACAAAGGAAGGAAAAGAAGTAAGAGAGGGAAAGAGAAAAATGTGTTGCCTGAACTAGAACCAAAGATAACCAAGAAGACATGAGCTCTTTCTCACTTCTGTTTCTTTGCCCATGCATTGTCCTGTCGTTGGATACCCTCCCGGGCTCTCCACCAACATTTTGTAAATAATTTACTCATCAAACCCAGATGCCTGAGATGCCTCTCTACATCTCCTGGTAAACTTAGGACACTGCTGACAGACCATTTATTCTACCACTAACACACCTTTAGTAGAGTGCAGATCACAAAGCATTTTGAGAATCCCTTCTTCCCTTTAGCCTGCAAGAGAGTTCTTTATCCCACCAGGGTCTTTCAGGGCCTGGCACAATGCCTGGCCTGTGCAGATATTCAACCAGAACAAGACCCTTGAGCTTTGAGGGCCAAGAGAGCTGCCTAGCTCTGAGAAATCTCAAGGCATATTTCCTTATTGAGTCTTCCTTAGAGCTCTATCTTTCCTACAGTCTTGTCTGGTTGAACATTTGGTTTGGGCAGCATGCTGGGAGTGGATCCATATCTTTAACTTAGACTCACATCACCCATATTCATAATTTGATACAAGCACAAGCTCCAACAAGTGAACTTATAGGCATCACAGCATAGTGGTTCAGGTCACAACCCCTGGATCATATTTTATTAAATCAAATGTTTGTCATCCCCACTAGCTGCTAGTGTTGGAAAAGTTACTATATCCAATAGGTCTGTTTCCTCATTTCTGAAATAAGCACAGTAATAGCTCAAAAGTTGGTTTGGAATATTAAAAAAAGATAAGGTAGAATAAACACATAGCACAACCACTCACTGCATGTTCACCATAAGCAGCAAAGGCTCCTATTTTCATGACAATAACAAGGCAAAGAAGATGAAGTTGTGGATCTCGATAATTAATTAATTTCTTTATTAAATTAAATATACTCTTATTGAGTGTCAGTCAGTATTCTAGATGTTTGGATATATCCATGTACAAAACATTATGGAGTTTATATTCTGGTGGGGATGGAGATAAATGTAAAAATTCAATAAATACATATGTATTTTATATAATAAGAAATAAGACGATAAGTGCTTTGGGGAATATAATTGAGAGGATACAGGGAGACTGAAAATGCTGAGGATGAGGAGAGGGAAGAAGAGTTTAAATTTTAAGTTGAGAAGTCCCCATCAGTCACATTAAGAACTAAGAGAAGATAGTATGAGGTGAAGCCAGAGTATGAATTTCATTCTGTAGGTCATTTTATGAACTTGAGGTTTTATTTGGGAAGAGATGAGAAGTCTTTGGAGAGTTCTGAGCACAAAAATAACAAGAACTGACAATTTTAACATCACTCTGACTTCTTGATGAGGATAGACCATAAAAAGGGAAGAGTAGAAGCAAGGTTCAGGGTATATGGTTAGATGCTCCTGTTATAATCTAGAAGAGAGGTGACAGCTCAGAGAAGGCGGTAGCAACATAAATGGTAAGATCTGATTAGATTTCTGGATATGTGAGATCACCAAGTAACCAAGGACTGGGCTCAGTGGTAGTCCAGTACTGGGAAGTCTGAGAAGGAGAAAGACCAGCAAAGGAAATTGAGAAGGAGGAATCAACGAAGTAGGAGCAAAATTTAGTATGATTTTCCCCAACCAGCACAAATGGCATCACAGGAGGAATGGAGACAGAAAAGGCAATTCTCTGGCCTACTCACACCTTAAGGAATCAATAGCTTCAGGGTGGGGCTGGCATTTCATGATTTTGTAACTCTTCCAGACGATTCTAAGCATGTATAAGCCTTAGAGGCACGGTTGGATTTGTAGTAAAATGGAAGAACTTGCATTGATTCTCTTAAATGTTAATAAACTGTCATTGAGCCTGTGTGAAGAACCAGACACTTCACTAGGTGGAGTATCAGCCACTCAGTGATCTCACGGTTTAAAATGTTACTACACTTAGATTAATGGTTTTACATACTTTTATATTTCTTATTTTCTCATTTTCCATTTCCTTTTAGGCATGATTGCTCGGAGCAAATTTTATCCTCCCAAGCTGATTTCATTAACTTCAATTCCTTTCCATTAAATATGATTAAAGCAAAAAAAATGTAACTAAGGTTTTTACCCATCTTGGGATAATTAGTATTCCAAAAGAGAGCTTGTTTACCCAAATGAATTCCTTCAGTGGAGAAAAAGAGAGAGAGAGAGAGAAGGAAAGAGAGATGTTTGTATTAATTGCCTATTTCAGGCAGTTTCTATACTTCTCACCAACTCTTACTCCTTCTTCACCAAAGGAAACAAACCAAATAAAATGGCAAATAGAAGGGACTAAACAACACAACTTGGAGTAAATATGTGACACATCTTTTGAAATTTTCTTTTAATATTTAAGGAAGGTGAAAAGATTTATCATAAGAGTTAGCAGTTAAGAATGGAAAAAACTGGGGTGCCTGGGTGGCCTCAGTGGGTTAAGCGTCTGCCTTCAGCTCAGGTCATGATCTCAGGGTCCTGGGATCAAGACCCACATTGGGCTCTCTGCTCAACGGGGAGCCTGCTTCCCCCCTCTGCCTGCCTGCCTCTCTGCCTACTTGTGATATATCTCTCTCTGTCAAATAAATAAATAAAATCTTTAAAAAAAAAAAAAAAAGAATGGAAACAACTTTGTTCAATATTAGTCCAACAATGAATTCTGGTGAAGTCATTTAATCTCTTGGAACCTCCCCTTGTTCAACATTAAACATGTTTACAACTAGAAAAACTTCCCTATAAACTCACCATGAGGGCTGAGGTTGATAGCTCATATGTGATAGTACCTGTCGCACCAAGAACTAGGCAAAGATTAAGTTGCTATTAAAATCAGTTGAAGAGAGGCTCTCATGTGGCTCAGTCAGTTAAGTATCTGACTCTTGGTTTCAGCTCAGGTCATGATCTCAGGGTACTGAGATCCAGCTCAGCCTTAGGCTCTGCATTCAGTGCAGAGTCTGCTTGAGATTCTCTCCCTCTCTCTGAGCCTTATCTCTCAAATAAATAAATATAATCTTTAAAAAAATAGGTGGAAGAAATTATCCGTATTAAAGGAAGGAAATCTGGTACGGGGTAATTTATCAACTGTTTCATTTTAAATAAATATAGGTATTTAACTAGGGCTTTAAAAATATTTTTTAAGGCAAATTGTGTATCTATGTATTCTTTTGTGTTATTGACAAAATCAAGGAGTATTCAAAATAAAAATTTACATACATAAATAATTATGTTATATTCATATATTATTATAATTTAGAATTCTAAGTTATTTTGGTATAGTTCAGTAAAAATAACATATAGAAAGGCACAGAAATAATATGACATATAAACTATCAAGATTTTAGAGATCTTTCATATTTCCATATTAACTTAGGATCTCTCTTTAGAAGAAAAAAAATTACATAGATACAATTAAAGTCATAGATACAATTAAAGTCTGTACCACCTCATCTAGTTCCTTTTTATCTCTTTATCCAGGGATATGCACTACCTTGGCGTATGGTATTACCATACAGATTCCTGCATATGTATTTATATATTCATAAAGATATAGTATCATTCTGTGTTTAAACATTTGGAAAAATAACTTGGTTTTTTACTTAATATTAAGTTTTTTTTTTAATTTCTCAGTATGGATACATGTAACTATAGTTCGTTGTTTTAATTGCTTCATAGTCTTCTATAAGGACAAAACAGTTTATTCTCTTACAGAGAATCAGGTCATTTCCACTTTTTCTTTCCTTGCATTACAAACAATTCATTGGCAGACATTTTCTTTTTTTAATGAGTGCTATTCAAATGAATTCAGCTGTAGGAAATTGTCCATGGCATAGTCAAATCTGACAACCCCGTCCATGAGCCCCTCCTTAACAACTGTCCCTGCTAATGCAAGACAATTTTGTGCAAAATTAATGTTTCTATAAGAAGTTTCCATGAGAACAATTGTCTTTTATGATGGGAAATCCAGTGCTACAGGAAAATCATAAACGCCAAGAAGAAATATACAAAAAGTAATTTTGTTTTGGGGCATCCCTATACGATCTATATACTATCTATGATAATGTGGAAGAGGCTTTATTTTCTTTGCAAAAAATAAAATAGGCTTGTGGAAAAATTGTCACCTATCAACAAATAGTTCCCTTTTTTATATTAATCAGATAGAGTCTATCTTTTTAGTAATCAATAAACAAAAGACTAATAATTTGAGTGCTTCAGACATCTGTGATCAGGTGTCTGAGATAAAAAGACTTTCATGAGTTGCCTTGCTGGGGGGTACCACTATAGGTGTATGATGGGATTGAACTGTTAAGTAAAGGGATGGCTTCACACGATTCCTTACAAGGGACACGTAGAGGGAGATTTGAGACAGAAGAGGAGGCAATGAGACCACAGAAACAGAGATTGAACTAACACGTCCAGAAGCCAAGGAATACCTACATCCACCAAAAGCCGCAAGAAACAAAACTGGGTTCTTCTCTAGAGGCTTGGAAGGCAGAATGGTTCATTTGGACTCTAGCTTCCAGACTATGAGAGAATATTTCTGGTTGTTTTTTGTTTGTTTTTATGCTATTTGGCTTGTGGCATTTTTTTTAACAACAGCCACAGACAACTAATACAGATCTATCTATCTACCTATCCATATTATATATACACACACATATATATACACATATGATTTAGTATATGCATATAATTAATTGTTCTGTCAAGGGGGATTGCCTAGAAGTAATGATACCTCAGTAGCAAAAGGAATACTGACCAGACTCAATTTCATTTGAACACATTTTGGAAAACCCCACTACCAATGACTCAAGTCACCAATATCGCATATTTCTGCCACATTTCACAGAGACCCTGCATAATAAATTAAAGCATCTAACAAATCCATTATGTCTGGACATTCCTGAACATTTACAGATTGAAATACATGCTATTTACTATGTATTAACTTTCTTTTATGCTTCTTTTACACTTCAGTTAGAGAATATGTTAGCTTTTAAAAACATATATATATATATATATATTTAGATGAATTATGTTTCTGGTGAATGTCACTTCAGGAAGTAAAAAGAGCACTGTATTAGAAAATACTGGATTTATTACAAGCTCAGGGTTATAGGGTCTGGGAAGTTTGAACACCACTGGTCCAGGAAGCTCCTGATCCTTTTTGCCTTCTTCTCCAGTTGGGAAAGAGAACAGGTTGTGACTTCTCAATTCCTAATCATGCCCTATGCCTGGCATTGAGAAGTGTGGCAGATGCTGGGGGTGGGTGTGCTGGAAGAGAAGAGGAAATAATATTTTCCAGCACCTAGATTTTGGTTTTGGCAGCAAAATTATTTGTCCATGACAATCTGCATTTATCTTTTATAGAAACTGTGTTCACTTTATGGAATTATTCTCACTTTAAAATACAAACCTAAGTTGTTTAAGTTTTGTTTGTATTCTTATTACCAAAAAAATCGTATGGATCAATTACACATCTTGGATGATATGAAATGCATGTATCACCAGTCTACCTTTTTGAGTCTTAGGTTGAAACAAAATTCTATACTCTTCACTTTATGGTAACCATTAACTTGCTGATTAACTTGTAAATGGATCGGTGACAATGAATTGGAGAGGCAACAGAGAATCAGAGAAAGAACAAAGAAAACTGTGGGTTTGAGCTCAATTCTCAATTTTCTATGTGGTTCTTTGACAATCTGTGAATTCCCTATGACTATTATTTTAATCAGAAAAAATAACAACTGATCTCTAATTATAACAACAATAGCAAGTACCTAGGAAGAATATAATAAGGAAATGAGACAAAGCTCTACTGTGTTTTCCTCACAAAGGACTATTCTTACTTAATAAGGTAAGAAGGGAATTTGAATACTTACTTTCCCTTAAACAATCACAACATTAATTCATGACTCCTGTAGCCACAGTTAGGAATTATGAGGGTAGTCACTACACTAATGTTACAAGAGATACTATGATTTTCCACAAAGACACTATGGGTGCTTATTACAGAGCTATACTAAATTTGCAAAGGAAATATTTATGTTATTTCAAAGCTTTAGTTAGTAAGTTTAGTTAGTTACTAAGGAAGTTTAGTTTTCCACAAGAGAAATAAATAGTAGAAATCATGTCTTTGAGCCACAGCTTGCCTCCACACAAGAAGAGAATCATACTGTCCCATCTGTCCTAACCCAACCGTATCCTTTAGAAACACATGCATCCCTGTCAAGAGCACTGGCACATATATTATCATTGTCTTTACTTATATATAGTTTTAGCTTTGCTTCTATCTTTCTAGAAATGTCTATCCTTTAATGATGGTGGGTAAGAGTTACACGTTTTCTTGGAGGATACTAGTGACTCTCGTTCATAAATGAAAATAATATTTGAATTGACAAGCGGTTCAAACAACTGAAACAATTGTTTCAACCTAAGACTCAAAAAGGTAGACTGTTGATACATGCATTTCAAATACATGTGTATTTGTATTGACAAATACACATTTCTTAATGTGTATTCTAAGAAAAAATCTACCTTTAAGATACCTAATGATGCATATTAGAAACACTATAGGAACTGACAGAAATTTTAGCTTCTATAAAAATATGTCTTCAAAGTCAACTGAGGTCTCCTTCATTTTGAAATTTAAATAATACTAACTGTTACATTCATATCATGTCCTATGGGAAGTCCTATTCTCCCCCCACCTTGATATTTTTAAAAATACAGGCGTGTTCATTCTCACAACAATCTCATCACTCCAAAGTTCTTGTCTTACTAAATTTTTGAATATGGCCCTTTTCTCTAAATATTCTCAAAACATCATTCACATAAGGCATTTACGTGTTTAATAGACAATAAATATAATAATCTCAAGGTAGATAATAGTAATACATAATAACATCAGGATAAATAATAGCAATCTGAGTATAAGGCATTCTTATTCTAAAAGGTTTTTTTGAACCACTACTTCTCCACATCACTGAGAAATTGTTGCTGTCCAGCTGACCATCTTTCTGTTGGGGCCACTATTATTTTCTCCCCACATTTGCAGAGTCCAATTACCTTATTATGTAAAGCAACTTATTTGTCTCTGTGTTCTCCCAAAGCAGCCCCAGACCATTTTATCTTAATAAGAAACCAAGTTGATTAAGGTACATTCCAAAGCAAAGACAGTTTTCTTCCGAGGAAAAGTTCGTGAACTTTTGTGGCTAAAAAAAGAGAAAAAAAAAAGAGTTCCATTTATTTTTATCTTTAATCTCAAGTAAATTGGCCAATTAACACTAGACACAGGAGATATGGAATAAATGACAAAATTGTTCCTCTTTTAAAACAGTCCAGCTAAGAAGGTAGACAAGTGAAAAGATTACAGGCAATGTACTAAATCCTATAATGGAGATCTGTGAGATGTTTAAGAACAGGGAAAATCCAGAGATTATAGAGCTCATGGCCTGAGGCAGAATTCACATAGAAGGAAACATCTGATCTGAGCTACGTCTTCATGAGTGCCTAAGAAGTTACTAGGCATTTGGGAAGTTAAAGCATTCCCGACCCAGGGAACAGCCCTTGTAAAAGCTGGATGAATTTTATTTGGGAAAATAGTAAAGAGCTATCTTCTACAGGATATACAGAGAATGATGAATGCAATTAGCCAGAAGGTTAGGGGATTAAAGCGGTATGTTTTGAAGGTCGTAAAGCAGGCAGTGGAGGTAAACAGTACTTAAAGGATTTTGAACAGACATAAGTTTCCTGTTAAGAATTTGGTTTCAATAGACTCAGGATTCTGGCTGAGGAAGCTCTGTGGAGCAGAGTTACGAGTATTTAATGATGGTTTTTAATTTGGCATTTGAGTTGAGCTGATCTTGGAGTGAATAAGGGACAACTGGGAGTAGAAATAAAGTCAAGATGTCTTTGCTATGTTATAAAAGAGTTACCAAAGGCAGATATGTGAATAAAAGTATAAAGAAAGAACATATAAGTGAAAATACCAGTGGACTAAGAACTGAACCCTGGAGAAAAATCAGTATTTAATGGTTAAGGACAGGAAAAACCCTGGGTAAGAAAGACGTTTGAAAAGGAAATCAGAAGAAATCACATGCCTAAATTGTCTTATAATCCCAATGAGAGAATTTGAGAAGGAAAGGATTAGCAACAGTAATAAATAATGCAGTGAGATCAAATAAATAAATTGAAAAATATTCAGTGAATTTGGCAAATAGGACAGAAAACATGGCAAAAGCAATTTAATTTGCATGGTTAGGGTGAACACAGATCACAGTGAGTAGAAAAATGATCAGGCTATAACTAGTCAAAATTTGGTGTCAATGTTAACACATCAAGCCCAAGACAAACAAGACTTATCATTTAGCAGATGCTCAGTAAAATATTGTGGGGTAAATCAAGGAAGAGATGAATGACTACAAAACTGCAGGTTTACCCATACCCAAAATGGAATACCCAATTGTGTACCTTATTACTGGGTACTGCATTATTATATTTAATTAACTTTATTACATTACAATACTATGATATGCACCAGAAGATATTTTGTTATAAGAAAATGACCTTTTTTTTGAAGGGTTATGTTTTTATAGTTACTTTAAAAATTTTTTATTATTTAAGTATGGTTGATATACAATGTTATATTAGTTTCAAGTGTACAATGTTACATTAGTTTCAAGTGTTATATTAGATTCAAGTTATATTAGTTTCAAGTACTTCAACAATTTTCTACAGTATTCATTGGCCACCACAATAAGTATAGCCACTGTTTTTCACCATACAACATTATTACAATATATTGACTATATTCCCTCAGTCATTTATTTTGCAACTGGAAGTTTATACTTCTTAATCCCTTTCATCTATTTTGCCCATCCCCCTACCCACCTCCCCTCTGGCAACCAGAAGTTTGTTCTCTATATTTATGAACTTGTTTCTGTTTTTTGTTTGTTTGTTCATTTGTTTTGTTTTTTACAACATCCAAGATATGGAAGCAACCCAAGTGTCCATCAGCAGATGAATGGAAAAAGATATGGTAAACATATATACAATGGAATATTACTCAGCCATAAAACAAAATCAAATCTTACCATTTGTGACAAAATGAATGGACCTGCTAAATGAAATAAGTCAGAGAAAGACAAATATCATATGATTTCACTTATTTGTGGAACTTATTTTTGTATTATAAAATTTACTCCTCAGACCAACTTTGTGAATTTATGTTAAAAATAGGTTTTTTAAATTATATACATGAATATATTTTCAAATAAGTGGATTCATGTAATTTTTGCTATATCCTTATAGTCTCAGTTTTATCCCCTCAAAACTTTTCTCAAAAAAAAAAAAAAGATCAAACTCTGTAACTGTATGTTGCAATAAAAATAATCTGATTACTCAGTTCCTCTCTTCTTCAGAATGCTCTTTCCTGGGACGCCTGGGTGGCGCAGTTGGTTGGACGACTGCCTTCGGCTCAGGGCGTGATCCTAGAGTCCCGGGATCGAGTCCCACATCAGGCTCCCAGCTCCATGGGGAGTCTGCTTCGCTCTCTGACCTTCTCCTCGCTCATTCTCTCTCACTGTCTCTCTCTCTCAAATAAATAAAATAAAATCTTTTAAAAAAAAAAATCCTTTAAAAAAAATAATTAAAAAAAAAAAAAAAAAAAAAAAGAATGCTCTTTCCTATATGACCACACTGAAGTCTGAATGAATATGCTAAGGACAAATATTCTAATAAATAATTTTGATATAGCCAATTTAATGTTAAAGAATTAAAATACATGTGTTATCATTACTATAATAAAAATAATGCCATACAACAAAAATTATAATTGAACTTTAAAATAATTAAATAGTAAAACTGCTTAATGAGATTAGTCAGTATCTCAAAAATTCTAGATTGGAGAAGGAACAACCTTATATACAAGCATGGAACTCTATACTGGAGATAGGAAATGGGGAAGAAAACCTTCTAGTCAAGGAAATGCTTCACATATTACAGTGTGTATCAGATCCCTGAATGCTCTTCTGACATGTTATCTTACCCTGTTCCTGTCATGAGGTGAACTGGACTCCATTTCTCTCCTCTCTTGAATCTTGGTAGGACCTGAGAGTATTCTAACCCACAGAATGTGGCAGAAATAATAGCGTAGCTCCAAGGATAGCCTATATAACCCAACAGAACCTTAACAAATTCTGCCTCCTGCTTCTTCCAGCCCTGAGCCTGGTCTTCACAGAAGTACTGGTACCACTGGACTCTGTTAACTGGAAAGATGCAGAGGAGCGCTGAACTGCTAAACACGTGACTGAATAAGCCATCTTTGCTGACCATTCCAGTTGAGACTTCACATGATTCCAGCTCCAACTGTTTCCAACTACAACTGCATAAGAGACTCCAAGCAAGAATCATCTATTCAACTCACAGATCATGAGAAATAGTGATAAATTGTTGTTTTAAGCCACTATGTTTCTAAGTTTTTGTTTACCAACAGTGGATGACTGAAATACAGAGTGTGTTTTGACAGTGATGATGGAGTAGGCGGCAAGAGGTAGAGCTAGATAAGTAGCTGAGAATCAGATTAAGAATGGCCTTCCTGGAACTTTTACGATTTTGGTTTTGTCTTAAAGGAAGTGATAAAATAAAACAAAAAAAAAAAAAGATTCAAAATCTATTTGTAGATTTTGTATCAGATCAATTTCTAGCAAAACAAAAATCTATTTTTGTTTTGCTAGAAATTGATCTGATACAATTTACATGTTAGATATTGTAACTTAAACTGAAAGAGGCTACCACTAGAATCAAGAGACCAAGTCAAAGAGTGCTTCACTAACTGAAATACAAATAATGAGCCTGAATTAAAATGGCAACAGTGAGGAAGGCTGGATACAAGTGGTATGAAGATCTGTATGAAGATAAAATTTCAGGGGATATGATTGGTTGGATGGGAGATATAATTTTGGGTATTCAAATAGTAAAAAATGACAGCAAATTAAATTTTATTAAGGCAATATGGAACATATTTCCAGGACAGTGGGATTTTTTTTCCTAGAAAAAGATCGAGATATGTCTGGGTTTCTGGGACAACTGGAACGAGGAACCCAACGTCCCCAGATCTCCTTCCACTTTTCTTCTCTCCTACATTTTCTTTCTTTTCTTTCTCAGTAGAATGGTTTCTTCCAATTTTCCAATTTGGTTTCCTTCCAAATGGAGGAAATTTTGGATTTGATGATGGAAACCGGATGCAATTAAATATGACCCCAAATCAGCAAACACTTACATTTAATAGTCCAAAATCCAATAGAAAGCCTACTTTGTCTTTTTCAGACCCAGGAACAAATTATTTCAGAAATATTTGGGCAAATATTTGAGAAAAGTGATTTCTTAGTGCTCACATTCTCATAGGTGGCAAAGGGGGGCTTTGTCTAAGGTATGGTGAATAGTCTAATGGAAGAAAATGTTATGTCCAAGTGAAAAGGCAATACAGAACAAGTGGATATTATTAGTTCTTGTATTTGAAATAGAAATGTTTCCTGAACTAAAAAGCTATGCACTTTTTTTCAGCACAATAACTAAAGGCTGTTTGAAATGTATGCCAGGGTTTTTCTCATTCAGTACCATGTGAGTTCATTTCACTCTCAATGAGAAGGCTGGGTGGATATTCTAACTAAGACTCTTCTTTCTTTTAAGGTAGATGTTCTTTGGAGAATAGGATTGCAGGGTATGGTTCGTGAGCAAATCTTAAGGAAGTTCATTGGCTTTAGAACATTTCCTAAAGAGTTTTCTTCTAAATACTTCAAAAACACAGGGCTTTGTGGTCATGCAAATTTAGGAAGTGATACATCCCATGTTTGCCTAGGCATTCACTACATAGCTTAGAAGACTGAAAGCTCTGAAAAATTCTCTTTCCCTATATATATCCATAGTTTTGTTTAATGTATTTAACAATTTTTTAAATAATATTTATAATACCCTGAAACATGTTGTAGAAAATGAATTTAAGATAATATTGATCCAAAAATCTATTTTCATGATTTATAACTGGGAGATATTTAAACTATAATTCTAATTTAGAGTATATGGTATACAATACATAACATATAATAATGTACATAAAATCACTACCACATATATTATTTGTTGAATAAAATCTCATTAAACATGATAGCTATAATTAAGGAATAGCATTGGCATTAATTATTTTCCTGTTTTTCCCAAAAGGGGTTATGCCTCAGTAATCTGAGATCTTTTGAATTGACAATCTACAAATTTTAGTAGGTATAATTTTCAGACAATGACTTTCATTAGGAAAAAATAGTTATTCAGTCAATGGTTTCTGTTATTAAATCTCTTCACTGATATTCTGAATGGCAAAACCCAAAACATTACAACTAATTTCATAAAAGAAAAAAATTAGAGCACAAATTAGTATATTGATAGAGTTGAGATATTTTTCAAAATAAATAATAGCATTTTAATTGCATATGAGAAGAAAATATCCAGAATCCCAACTTATGTCTGCAGAACAAAAGCTTAAATATTAGGGGAGCCAAGCTGGCTCAGTGAACAGAGCATGTGAGTCTTGATCTTGGGGCTATAAATTTGAGCCCTACACTGGGTGTAGAGATTATTTAAAAATAAAATTTTAAAAAACCCAAAAGTTTAAAGATTACAGATGTACATGCTATAGCTATACTTCTGTGTTTAAATATGGCCTTAATTAAACATAATAGGACAAAAATTCAGAGGCTCCAGTACCTTGCTGCTTGTCAGAATAATTCAAATAATTTTGTAGCAATAAAGACTACCACAGTTTAACACAAAGTCAATTAAGTAAGAAGCTGTTGGAAATTCTTATTGGAACCAAGAAATCTTTGTGTTCGAAAGCAACTCAGGTGACTCTGAGAGCACTACAGTAGTCCATGACTAGCCATGATATGTGAAAATCACTGACTGAGTGTTCCTTGGTCACTTGCCAACTACTTCCAAATACTCAAGATAATGTACATTATATTTATAGACTTTCGGGTTATCATTACTCATTCATCATAATGAAAACTTACTAATTAGGCCAAATACTTTGAGATGATGATAGTCCAATAATTATATATTGATAAATGTGAGGTAGTTATTTTATCAAAGTCAACGCAATGAATAAACAAAAGTCTATGGCTATCATATGAATAACACATCTTTTTTTTTTATTAACATATAATGTATTATTAGCCCCACGGGTACAGGTCTGTGAATCGTCAGCCTTACACACTTCATAGCACTCACCATAGCACATACCCTCCCCAATGTCCATATGAATAACACATCTTATCATGAATAATAGAACGGGGTGATTGAGATTGGAACATTTTAAACTAGTTCCTTGTTAAACTTGATTGACTTTGGTTTGATGATCACTTGTGGAATATTTCTTATAATTTCCATGTGTATTAAAGATGCAAAATTCTGAAATTTTAATTTTTTTACAAACTAAATGTAAAATGTATTGGTTAGACTTCATAGGTGATCTTATGAGCGAAAGCTTATTGCTGAAGGTGAGATTAAGTAAGCAATGAAGTGGGACCAGAAGTGGATACATTTGAGCTATCTTTGACGAATGCTTTGTCAGTTTGTTTTGGTTCAATTCACCTACATGAACTTTTGTGGCTGATAAGACATCAAGCAAAAGCTTATCAGTGACAATAAATTTAAGGGAGAAATTCCACAGATAGCATGAAATATAGAAACTAACTCATTGTTGGGGTTCTTATTACTGAAATTCATGATAAATCCAAGAAAAGCTAAGATATAAGTTACATAAAGATGGTGCATCTGGCACTACTCCACTTATTTGTATCTTTTTATTGAAGGAATATGGCAGAGCAGCTCTTCATTTCTTAAAATGCTGAAAATGATTTTTTTTTAATATTTACACTGATGTTGTAAGAAAAAAGAAAAAAAGGGCATCTGGGTGGATCAGTCTGTTAGCATCTGCCTTTGGTTCAGGTCATGATCCTAGGGTCTTGGGATGGAGCCCCACATCAGGCTCCCTTTCCCCACTATTCATGCTCTCTCTCCCTGCTATCTCCCTCGACCCAATAAATAAATAAATAAAATATTTAATAAGAAAAAAAGAAAAGGGGTTAAATAAAAAGTGGTTTATCAGGTCTCTTATTCCAAAACCTACACACACACACACACACACTAGTAGCCTTTTTCACAGAATGAAGTTAAGATTTTCTAACCAATTTAATGTAAATCCTACCAATCATTCTCGTAATTTTGGTTACTCTGATTAACATGGTTTCCATCCCTATTCACATTTAGATATAAGTCATTGTAAAACCAAATCAATTTACCAATAAATTATAGTTACAGAGGCTGCTAGAGAATTTATGAAATACTGGATTTGTGATCAAAAGGAATATAATTATATTCATTTATGGAAGTCTTTTCTATCCCCTTCCCAAGTTGAAAAGTCATTTTAAAGTGCTTTTACACTGTATGTCATTCCTTATCAATAGCTGTACATTACTTAGAGTGATTGCTTGAGTCATACTTGTCTGCCAATTGGACTAAAAGCTCCATGAGTGGAAAGATTAGATCTACGTTCATTCATCATGATATTCCCAAATCAACATAATTTTCTGCACCATTTTCTGTGTTTTTTTTTTTTTTTTAAAAGATTATTTATTTATTTATTTATTTGGCATAGAAGGAGATCACAAACAGGCAGAGCAGCAGAGGGAGAGAGAGAAGCAAGCTCCCTGCTGAGCTGAGAGTCTGATGTGGGGCTCAATCCCAGGACCCTGAGAATATGACCTGAGATAAAGGCAGAGGCTTAACCCACTGAGCCACCCAGGCACCCCTCCAAATCCCAAAATCTTAAAAGAATATTTAAAATCCTTCCTGTTATAGACATACAATGTCAAACTCACTCTAGTTAGAATTCTTGCATATTTTCCTTTCTGCTTACCGGAGTAGAAAAGGATCTTTAAAATTGATCAACTTTATAAAGTCATATAATTAGAGTTAATATTTTCTTATTCAAAATCTTATGAGAAAGGTTATCAATTTTTCTGGACGCAGCCTTATTTTAGCGGTTCCTATAAACTATCACTAAAGTTAGTCTTTGCATAGGTGAATAGTTATAATAACTTCCTTTTTCTATTATTTAAGCTAATTCCTGAAAATACAAAGTCTAGGTTATTACTCAGAGTTAAATACTTTCAGACTATAACTAAGCCTTCTCAAATTAAATAGCATTTAGCTCACTAAATGGGTAATTTACTTAAAAGTATTAATGGTCTGAGAGAATTAATGCTTATGCAAAAATGTACTTACTGGCCATAAATTACTTCTCTAATATCATCTGAGTCCCAGGAAAGATGTCTATAGAAAAGCTATGGCCTAATTTGTATGAACAAATTAATGCTCTAAGCCTCACACATTGAGATCTGACTAATGTACTACATTTCTCAAGAGCCAAGTGAATTACCATGGGAAAAGGCATCAACAAGTTCCTTGAAGGATGGTGAGTTTCCAGTTACAAGTCATATACTTGGGAATCAGTGGCCCTAGGTCCTAATTTTAAAATTACATCCTAATTTACTTCTAATTTCATTTATTTGGTCCATATAATATGGTTGGGTGTGCAATATGATATTTTCTTTTACTTCATCAGAGATGAAACATTTTAGTGACAGTATTAAAAAATATGTGATAAGGGGCAAACCAAGAAACAGACTCTTACCTGTGGAGGACTAACTGATGGTTAGGGGTGGGGGATGATGGTGGGGGGGAGGTACAGTAGAGAATCGGTTAAATAGGTGGTAGGGATTAAGGAGTACACTTGTTGTGATGAGCACTGGGTGTTGTATGGAAGTACTGAGTCACTATATTGTACACCTCACATTAATATTACACTATATGTTAACTAACTGGATTTTTTAAAAAAATTTATTTGACAGACAGAGATCCCAAGTAGGTGAGAGGCAGGCAGAGAGAGAAAGGGAGAAGCAAGCCCCTGCTGAGCAAAGAGCCCGATGTGGGGCTCGATCCCAGGTCCCTAAGATCATGACCCCAGACAAAGGCAGAGGCTTAACCCACTGAGCCACCTAGGCGCCCAAACTAACTAGAATTTAAAGAAAAACTTAAAAAATGTTAAAGGTTTCATGGATATTTTTAAGAGTTCTACATAGCTAACAGAAACAAAATATAATACATACCCTATTTTTTTCTCTTACTAGCCAAAAAGGTGACACAGAAATTTTCTGCTCTCGTTCTTTAAAATCTGAGAGATAGGAATATAGAATTGTACCTAGGTCAAATTTCATAGCAGTCATTAACACAGCTCTCCCTTAATTGAAAAAAATTACTGTATTAATATGTTTATAATTCAATTTTGTTAAGTCATTAATAGGTAGAAGTGTAATACCACAACACCCTGATTTATTTTAAATAACAAAATAAATAGCCTCTATTTTAAAGATTATTTAAGAAGGAAATATATTTAATTTTCTGACATATTTATCTAGATTTGAAAATACCATTGTAAAAATTATATTGTACACTGAATTGATGCTATTTGATATAACATGCAGATAAACAATATTTTAGCCTAAAATCCACAGTGCATTTTTGAAGTGGTCATAACAGAATGCTATAAATTTTAAAAACATATGTATCAAGGATGTACATTATAGAATGGAGAAAAAATCTGTAGAGGCTAACTTATTCTTGCTGACAAGAAATGTATATATTTTGGTAAACTAAAGTAATTCTTAAATCAGAGCCACAGGATGGCGCAACTATAGTGTACTCCCAAGGTGGTCTTGCCTGAAAAAATGGCATGCTTAAAAAGTAGCAGTGCTTAAAAAATAATTATGTGCTTAAAATTAGTAATGCTTAAAAAGTTTTTGAGATATTATCTTGTTATTCTGAAGATATCCCATTTACACACAGATCATCTTTGCAGATGAGTTTCTATCAGGTTTATCAAATAAAGCTTCTTGGGATCCCCGAATTGTGGTTCATTTCTCAAAGAACATATAGATGATTAACTCCACCTAGTATGTAAGAAATATTATCATATGATACCTGGTTCTTCTCATGACTAAATTAAAATACAGAATTATATTCATTGTTTTCCAAACATTCTCTGTGTTTCTCAATTTGTTCAGCTTGGACCTTACACCAGTATTTAGAACAAATGAAGGATTGGTGCACAGTTACTGTGACGTACTATACTGACTACTTAAATGTAAATCTATTTTCATATAAATTATAACTTGATATGAGTTCACTGAGAATAGTTAGGAAATCCAAATAAGCAAAACACAAATAAATTGCTGCTAATTGCACATAAATAAAAAAATTCCCACACATCTGCCTGAAGCAGCATGGGGCTGGCATTGAGGTGGAAGCAGAGACAAACCCACCACAGTGAAATCCCAAAGCTACAGAGTCATGTACATCAATGAGGCTAGGACAGTCAACGAAGCCAGGACCACTGATGAAGATCACCGTAGCTCAAAGGGTTTGTTTGGGGGACTCCTGAGACATTTCTGGAGAATTATGAAATACTTGAAGTTGTGGCCAGCCCTGTGCTATTTAAAGTCCTGTAATGGCAAGTGGGAAGAGCTGGTGAAAATGGGTTAGGACCTGCGGGTTTACCCTCCAGGTACGGTGGCCTGAGCGAGCACATACTGTAATGCACATTATGAATACGTGCATGTTTCATTCGACAGTAGCTTGAGTGCCAGTTTAAGAGGAGTACGTTGAAATAGAGTCCTTTCTGCACTAGAAAAAGCATGAAACTTGTTTTTATAAGTTTTTGAATTAAAACAGAGGCTATTTGAATAGCTTAAACTCTTCTTAAATCCACCCCTAAGTTGATGGTCCTAAAAATTAAAAAAAAAAAAAAAAAAGTCGTATTTTTTTTAAATGTTGTACTTCATGCAATAGTTGAACCCATTTTTTTACTAACATGCAATGTATTATTTGTTTCAGGGGTACAGATCTATGATTCACCAGTTTTACCCAATTCACAGCGCTCACCATAGCACATACCCTCCCCAGTCCATCCCCCAGCCACCCCATCCCTCCCACACCCCTCCCCTCCAGCAACTCTCTGTTTCCTGAGATTAAGAGTCTCATGGTTTGTCTCCCTCTCTGTTTTTGTCTTGGTTCACTTTTCCCTCCCTTTCCCTGGGATCCTCTGTCTTATTTCTCAAATTCCTCATATAGCTGAAACAATTTTAAAACAGAGAAAATGCCATCCCTCATTTCTTTAAAAAAATCAAGACTGCTTCAGGATGCTCTAACTGGTACAAAATTCAAGTAAACAGCCAACTATATTTCAAAAATAAGTGTGAAACAGCCTCGTTCCTATGTTTAAAAAAGGAATGTGGTTGTGGTGGCAGCACTGTATGTGTGTGTGTGTGTGTGTGTGTGTACATATTTTAAATGGTGAGGAAATTAGAGGGCAAGAAAAGATGATGTAAGATTGGATTTCTGTGGAGTTGTATATTAGGGATTCTCCAACATTTTATTCATTTGGAAAGAAAATTTTTTTTATCCCAAAGTTAAATTTGTGTTTTCCTGTTGCACAATGAAAATCATGACTTCAACCTAAGGGAACTTTATACATATATTAAAAATTATACTCAAGATAACACTGTAAGACTTTTTCTTTTAGGGTTCAGTAATTATGGATTTAAGAATGGGTTCAAGTGCTACTTGCTAGAGGAGAACATCAAACATCAAAAGAAAAACATCTTCACACTTGGGTGGGAGGTTGCAAACCTCAAAAATGGCAAAGCAATCCTATTTCTTAAATGATTTTTACATTTCATTTCTTTCTCCTATCCAGTGTTTGTTCTACGATGCTAAGTTCTTTGCAGTCTTCTGGCTCATTTTTCCCCCAGACCAATGTTGACACACATCCACTCTAATTATCATCCTGCTTCAACAGACTCATTTGG
The DNA here is from genome assembly GCF_020171115.1 of Neogale vison. Lineage (NCBI taxonomy): Eukaryota > Metazoa > Chordata > Mammalia > Carnivora > Mustelidae > Neogale > Neogale vison. The sequence goes on along the minus strand of NC_058102.1, from coordinate 37,568,577 downwards.
TCTGAATAAAAAATTCAAATGTTAATTTATGAGTTGACCTATGTGGCCTCCTCCACTGAAAATATAGCGCATGCTTTCATGCTTCACATTAACAGAGGCAGGAGAGCTGTGCACCTTCTTTCTCGTTCTTGTCTTCTTAGCTGACATTTATTGGCTTAGGCCTGGGCCTTGGGGAATACAGGTACCAGAGACTTGGATGCAAGAAAGATGAAATATGGTTGAAATAGGAGAGCTACCAGAGATAGTATGGCTAAGTAGTTTAAAACATTGTCAAAAGTACTGGCATCTCTTTTTTAAGAGACAAAACTCTGTGTGGGACATATATATGTGTATAAAAGAGAGAGACAGAGGCAGAGACAGAAAGAAGAGAGAGTGGAGGTGCCTGGGTGGCTCAGTGGGTTAAGCCTCTGCCTTTGGCTTGGGATCCCCGGATCTCAAGGTCCTGGGATCAGCCCTGAATCAGGCTCTCTGCTCAGCAGGGAGCCTGCTTCCTCCTCCCTCTCTCTGCCTGCCTCTCTGCCTACTTGTGATCTCTGCCTGTCAAGTGAATACATAAAATCTTTTAAAAAAAGAAAAAAGGAAAAAAAAAAAAAAGAAGAGAGAGTAGGTGGGGAGAGACAGGCAGACAGGAAAAGAGAAGAAAAGAAAATCCTTTGGAGACATGTCTTGAAAGAAGTTGCTGTGGCTAATGTCAAAGAGGTTACTGCCTATGTTCTCCTCTAGGATTCTGATGGATTCCTGCCTCACATTGATGTCTTTTATCCATTTCAAGTTTATCTTTGTGTATGGTGTAAGAGAATGGTCGAGTTTCATTCTTCTACATATAGCTGTCCAATTTTCCCAGCACCATTTATTTAAGAGACTATCTTTTTTCCACTGTATATTTTTCCTGCTTTGTTGAAGATTATTTGACCATAAAGTTAAAGCAAAGGAAACAAAAGTGAAAATAAACTTTTGGGATTTCATCAAGATCAAAAGCTTCTGCACAGCAAAGGAAACAGTCAACAAAACAAGGAGGCAACCCACGGAATGGGAGAAGAAATTTGCAAATGACAGTACAGACAAAGGGCTGATATCCAAATATCTGTAAAGAACTCCTCAAACTCAACATACACAAAAGAGATAATCATGTCAAAAAATGGGCAGAAGACATGAACAGACATTTCTCCAAAGAAGACATGGCTAACAGATATACAAAAAAATGTTCATCATCACTAGCCATCAGGGAGATTCAAATCAAAACCACATCGAGATACCACCTTACACCAGTTAGAATGGCCAAAATCAACAAGACAGTAAACAACATGCGTTGGAGAGGATGCAGAGAAAGGGGAACCCTCTTACACTGTTGTGGGAATGCAAGTTGTTGCAGCCACTTTTGAAAACAGTGTAGAGATTTCTTAAAAAATTAAAAATAGAGCTACCCTATGACCCTGCAATTGCACTACTGGGTATTTACCCCAAAGATATAGATGTAGTGAAAAGAAGGGCCATCTGTACTCCAATGTTCATAGCAGCAATGGCCACAATTGCGAAACTATGGAAAGAACCAAGATGCCCTTCAACAGATGAATGGATAAAAAAGATATGGTCCATATATACAATGGAGTATTATGCCTCCATCAGAAAGGATGAATACCCAACTTTTTTATCAACATGAAAGGGCTAGAAGAGATTATGCTGAGTGAAATAAGTCAAGTAGAGAGTCAATTATCACGGTTTTGCTTATTAGTGGAGCATAAGGAATAACACAGAGGACATGGGGAGATGGGAAGAAGAAGTGAGTTGGGGGAGACTAGACAGGGAGATGAACCATAGGAGACTGTGGACTCTAAGAAACAAACTGAGGGTTTTTGGAGGGGAGGGGTTTGGGAGGTTAGGTGAGCCTGGTGGTGGGTGTTATGGAGGGCACATGTTGCATGGAGCACTGCGTGTGGTCCATAAACAATGAATTCTGGAACACTGAAAAGAAATTTTAAAAAATAATTTTTTTAAAAAGGAAATGAAAAAATAGAGCTACTTGATGACCCTGAAATTGCACTACTGGGTATTTACCCTAAAGATACAGACATAGTGAAAAGAAAAGCCATCTGTATTCCAGTGTTCATAGCAGCAATGGCCACAGTTGCCAAACTGTGGAAAGAGTCAAGATGCCCTTCAACAGATGAATAGATAACAAAGATATGGTCCATATATACAGTGGAGTATTAGACCTCCATCAGAAAGGATGAATTCACAACTTTTGTATCAACCTGGAAGGAACTAGAGGAGATTGTGCTGGGTGAAATAAATCAAGCAAAGAGAGTCAATGATCATCAGCTTTTACTTACTTGTGAAGCATAAGGAATAACACAGAGGACATTGGAAGATGGAGAGGAGAAGTGATTTGAGGGAAATTGAAGGGGGGAGATGAACCATGAGAAACTGCAGACTCTGAGAAACAAACTGAGGGTTCTGGAGGGGAGGGTGGTGGGGGGTTGGGAGAGCCTGGTGGTAGGTATTAAGGAGGGCATGTATTGCATGGATCATAGGTGTGGTGCATAAACAATGAAATTTGGAACACTGAAAAAATAAAATAAATTTTAAAAAATCCTTTAGCACTGGACATATAATTATATGTGAAAAGCAATAGGTAATCACGTATTAGTTATAAGTATTGAAATGTTCTCACCATTTGACTCTTCTTATATAATATTAGCAGAGGATCATATATTTTTGAAAAGAACAAGGTGATTTATCAGGATGTCTTACTTCTTTGTTAAAGAAAAAGTGGATTGACTTATTTATAAACATCTATAAATATTTATTAAGAGCCTACTCTTAGAAAGTGGACTCTCACACAGAAGGCTTTTTCAGATCTTAAATATATAGCTCTAAATATCTTAATATACCTTAAATGTGCCAACAGTTTGCCTGTACTATTTTTCAGCATCATGTAGCCTTATACTTATAGGCAACAGAAAGCGAAGGATAGGAAAAGAGGTCACAGGACCCAAAAGTTAAAGTCAGTACTAGCGCCTCACATTTGAACATTATGGGCATGATTTCTTGGGCAATACAGAAGCTTAAATTCAGAAAATTTAACACAAGGGGCTCCTGGGTGGCTTAGATGTTAAGTGCCTGCCTTTGGCTCAGGTCATGATCCCAGGATCCTGGGATCTAGCCCAGCATTGGGCTCCCTGCTCAGGGGGAGCCTGCCCCTCCCTCTTCTTCACCCTCTCCCTCTACTATTCTCTGTGCTCTCTTACTCTCTGTCAAATAAATAAATAAATTCTTTTAAAAAGAAAAGAAAAGAAAATTTAACAGAATGCATCTATCTGAAAACCACTGATAAATTTAATCTACTGATACTTCTGATCAGGGAAGAATAAATATCAGCTAACCACTTTTTATGCAAAAGGCATTCTGCACAAATTACAATAAAGGAGATTTTATCCTAAATGAGAACTTAATTGCTTATTTCTGTATATTCCTTAGCTATTTTAGTGCAATCATTACTTAATTCAATTTTAATAAATTTATTTTATTAATTTAAATAAATTTAAGTGTAATAACATGCCAAAATTATTTCTATCATTCATTTAAAATGAAAGCATCTATTTCTATTGCATCTTATACAGGAGAAAAGACCGACACAGACTATATAGTATATGAGATGACAAAGCAAAATGCATGAACATAATATGCCGATTCTTAAGTCCCACTTTTCCCTTATGATATTGGAACTAATTTAAACCCACTAGTTTGAGGCATAACACTTCAATTAAGATATAAGCTAATAATTCATAAGAACAGTTTTGGGTGCCTTTTATGTGACAGGCAACTATGACTGAATAAGCAAGAATAAATTAGACACTGTTCATGCTCCAAAAATTCTACAATCTCTTTGGTGAAGTAAGTAGAAATAACAAATTAATGAGATCAGTGTCAAGACTGAGATGTGCATACAGTGATATGGGAGTACCAAGAGAAGTCCTTACTTGACTCTTGCTATGCTAGAAAAGCTCTTGTCCGGGGGTTCTTCAGCCACCACCCCACTCCCTGTCCTTCCTTTGAATCGGCTAAGGCCAAGTTCTGGACTGAAGAAGTTCTGGACTTCCTCACGAAAAGTTTTCTCTGAATCTCATCCTTTCACTTCATAGGTCTTACTAACTTTTTGTATTTATATTTCTTTGAGTATCTGATGAGTATTTGCTTCTCCTTTAGACGGGAGGCTAGGGCAGCTGTACTGTTTCTGCTTTTTCCCATCATAAAATTAGTAGCTACTCAATAAAAACATTTGTTGGATTCATTTTAAAGAGGAGAAATCTGAAGGAGTTTTAAAGTTTAAATAATTATCCTGATGAAGGTGGATGAATTCAGCAAAAACACACAAAAAGAAACAGGCTTTACTGTGGAGGGCAAGTAACTAGCAAAAAGTGTAAGGTAGACAACAGCAAGAATGATGCCAAAAACATCCCCAGGAGCCAGCCTCCAGGGGTTTTAAAACTCAACTGGGAGGAATGGCCGTCTTCTTTTAGCAAAATTAGGAGCCACTGTGGGTTTTAACCTGCGAAGTGTGGCAGGGAAAGTTTTGCTTTGCAGACAGACACTACTGGCAGCTTCTAAAAGATCAGTTTCAGGAAGACAAGGTTGCCTCCAGACATGATAGCATGAAAGACAGAAAAGACAGCTCTTAAGAAAAAAAAAAAAAAAATCATCCTAAATGCTATAACCCAATGATAACAATTTATCTTTTGGTGTTGGAGTTTATTATGAGGACTCCTGTTAAGCATTCTAAGAGTTGTCAAATTGACAAATATCCTGTATCATAGAAATTGACATAGAAAATAATTTAATTATATATGAAAATCCCATCTTTAGATAGCTAAAAATTTTACAAATATTCAACTAAACTCATACTTTAGCAAGACTTTGATAGGAGGTTTACTTATGGTATGAGAATGCCACAAGGAGAGGCATGAACTTAATAAAATGTGGTTCAGGAGAAAACCATGGGTGTGCAGAGATATTGTTGAAGGTACTTCAGGGGTTCCTAAATCTATGTACATGAAAGGTTAGACTTCTCTTGATGAATAATTTTCATGTTTTCTGGAGCACTGACTGAGATGGTCTAAGGAATCTCTTTGTGTCAGTTACAATAGAGTTCTGATAGAATTAGTAACAGATGCAAACTACCAAGTTCTGCCTTCCATATAAAAACCATCACTTTCTGGGGCACCTGGATGGCTCAGTATGTTAAGTGCTTGACTCCTGATTTTGGCTCAGTACATGATCTCAGGGTCATGGGATCCAGCCCTGCTTTAGACTCTGTGCTCAGTGCAGAGTCTGCTTGTTCCTCTCCCTCTGCTCCTCCCCCTGCTTGTGCACACACTTGCTATCTCAAAATAAATAAATAAATCTTTTAAAAAAATGCACACAGCACTTTCCAAAGCTTCTCCACTGTTTTTCGAAGAAAGTTTTATTATGAAACATCATGAAACATAACCCATTGTGTTCATGGTTTGATTAAAGCCAAGACAGAGTTTCAAATGTATATACTTCATTAAAGAGAAAGTTTGTATCCATTGAACACCTAAAATATGTCAATCATTGTACAGATGCTATCTAATTTCATATCTGCCTTAACTGTTTTGAGGTAGATACTAGAAAGGGATATATAGAGTTCAAGGAAAGAAGAGCATATGGAAGATATTCAGGAATGAATCATGAAAAGGGAGAGGAAGAAGATGTAGAATTCAGATCAGTGGGGTGATGTGAGAGGGAACCAGGAGTTCGGGGGTAAAGAAAAGTAACGCACCGAGTTTGGAATAGGTCCTTACCATGCTGGGAAGTGTAAAATCACTAGTCTGATAAAAACAAAGTTCCATGTGGGAACTTTCCAACAATTAAAAACAAATAAATCTGGCGAACCAATTTAAAAGATATCTATTCTTCTGATCATATATATAAGTTAAAAAGTGATAACGTTGCTAATAATAACTTGTGATACCAATTCAGAAGTTGTGAATATAATTCAGAATTACAGTTCTGGAAATACTGGCATCTTTTTTTTTTTTAAAAGATTTTAGTTATTTGACAGACATAGATCACAAGTAGGCAGAGAGGCAGGCGGGGGGGGGCGGGGAAGCAAGCTCCCCGCTGAGCAGAGAGACTAATGTGGGGCTCGATCCCAGGACCCTGAGATCATGACCTGAGCCGAAGGCAAAGGCCTAACCCACTGAGCCACTCAGGTGCCCCAATACTGGCATCTTTTATAGAAACTAGCTGTTATACCTCTAGAATTAAGAAGACATTGTACACATTTTAATAGTAACAATTATCCAATTAAAAACCTCCGCTATCAGTATCATTCTTAATGCTTAAAAGTTCAGACAGGTATTTAGAAAAACTTTTAAGGAAGAAGGCTCTTAAAAAAAAAAAAGAAAAGAAAAGTTTAGTGTGAGTTTAATTGAAAATAATAGTATGCTGCACAGGAAAACTTTACTTGAATCTTGGGATTATTCTTTTTTCTTCTAAATTTTTATTTAATTCCAGTTAGTTAACATACAGGGTAGTATTAGTTTCAGGTATAGGATTTAGTGATTCATCACTTCCATACAGTACCCAGTGCTCATCACAAGTGCCCTCCTTAATGCCCATCGTCCATTTAGCCCCCCACCCTGGCCCACTTCCCCTCGAGCAGGCCTCAGTTTGTTCTCCACAGTTAAGAGTGTTTTATCGTTTGCCTTTCTCTTTTTTTCCCCCACGTTCATCTGTTACATTTATTAAATTCCATGAGTGAAAGTGTATGGTAATTTTCTCTCTCTAACTTATTTCACTTAGCTTAATACTTTCTAGGCCCATTCACATCGTTGCAAATAGCAAGAGTTCATTTTTATGGCTGAATAATATTCTAGTGTGTGTGTGTGTGTGTGTGTGTGTGTGCTGCATTTTCTTTATTCATACATCAGTTGATGGACATTTGTGCTCTTTCCCTAACCCGGCTACTGTTGATAATGCTGCTATAAACAGTGGGGTACATGGGTCCCTTTGGATAAGTATTTTTTTAAAGATTTTTTAATTTATTTTCAAGAACATGAGGAAGCAAGGGATGGGGCAGAGGGAGAGGGAGAGACAGTATCCTGAAGCCTGCACACTGAGCACAGAGTTCCACACAGTGCTCGATCCCAGGACCCTGAAATCATGACCTAAACCAAAATCAAGAGTCGGTGCTCAATGGCCTGAGCTACCCAAGTGCCCCCCAAATCAGTATTTTTTATTCCTTGGGTAAATGCCTAATAGAGCAATTCCTGAATTGTAGGGTAGTTCTATTTTTAACTTTTTGAGGAACCACCATAATGTTTTCCAGAGAGGCTGACCAGATTGCATTAACCCTAGAGAATTTTAGATACTCTGTACTTTGAATGTAGACACATTAAGCTCAAAGTATTTCCAGAAGAAACGTACTCAGATAAGCAAGTAATTTGTTAAACTAGAAATAACCTATTGTTTTTAAGTTAAGTATCAAAAAACTAATTCTTCAAAGTAAAACATAACGGGGTTTTCCAAGTGTATAATTTCTGTTTTCTCTCCTTTTTAATATAATTTGCATGGTATACCAACCTATATGGCATTATTTATGGTAGAATTTATTTCATAATTTTAAAAGTTTATAAATGTAAAACCTATATAAGTATTTCACTATCTCACCCACATCAAACCCCACCGTATTTTATCCATTTTAATTGACCTACAAATAAGGAACGTATTTACAGCAACCAGAGTTAACAGACAACTTAAATTTACTTGACTACTAAGGATAGATTATTATAAGAATAATGAGTATCTCACAAAATTCAAGGATGGGAAAAGAACCAAGTCTCAGGAATTAAGATAACAAAGAATACTTGAATGGCCATAGACTCACTCTTCTTATTTATACCCCTTTCTTACTCTTCTTGGTTCTTTTCTCTCTTACCCCTCTGAAGTTCTTCCTTTTCTCCCTTGGGTCTGTTGGTTAAAAAAAAGGGAGGGGGTACTTTCTACTGCTCCGAAACTTTATACGTACAAGTATAAAGCTTCCTCTTTTCTGTTTCTCCTAAAATTCCCTAGCAAGATCTCACTGACAAGTTTAGCTAAAGTGGTCACTACTTGAGGTAACTGAGTTAGGAGAGAGAGTTGTTAGAGGGACGGACGGGTGGATGGGTCTCCTTCCTGAGAAGGAAATAACTGCATTTCACTGCAAAGAAGTCAGATGTTTACCCTGATCTTTAACGGCTTGAGCACCCACACATTCAGCCATTTGGGTGCTTCTACTTGAGGTTTATCATCTGAGACTTGAGATAAACAGCAAATATGGACGGAGCCAATTCATTCCACCAAAGTACGAACAATAATATCCAGCATCCAGGGACAGCCTTTTGTTTCCAGTGGATTCTGGCTAGGCTTTCTTTTAACTGTAATAAATACTCCATGTTCACATTTTTTTTTGCTAGTGACAGAAAATAGAGATAGCATCAAAGATAAAAATCATTTAATAAGTTAATATTGACACAACTTCTTTAATTCTAAAGTTTTCTTATCTCTTAAGAAGAGGATGGGCCTGCATGTTTTTCAGACCTAGCTTTGTAGCAATTGTCTGGTGCCAAGCACTGCAGAAAAATGGGGGACATGAACTGAAAATTCTAAAAATCCAGTAGAACATAAAAACTGAATGAATCTGAAAGTGGTAAGTTACTAAGAAGGATAAAGTATGCTAATATAAACCAAGGGTTAATTGCATAGGTATTCTCTGATCATAAAATCAAATAAGTAAAAAATGATTAAACCAGCATATAAAATAAAAATAATAAGGGGAATGCCAGTGCATTATTTTGTTTTTATTATACAGGTAATTACAGGTGATATAGTATTAGGGAAATAAATATCATTGAAAACTTCTCTGCATTTAGGACTAAAGGTAATAGCTGAATAAGGTTCACTGAGGAATATTTCAAGAGTGTACAGCCATTTTTTAAGAGAGTGACTATGCAATACCCACTTACTTCAGAGCGTTCCAATATGGTAGTATCAAGATTCCTTCAGGTTATTAGGCAAGAAGAGATTATTTTTGCAAGTCATTATGTATGAGAATGGACAATGAACATTGTCTTCACAGAGAAGTTACAGCCTCCACTTTAAGTCTTTCTAATTTGGAATAAATTTCTTCATTTTGCCCTCTTTTACACGCATTTTCTTTTTTAAAATAATTCTTAAAAGATTTATTTATTTGAGAGAGAGGGAGAGAGAGAACACATGAGTTGGGGAAGGGGCAGAGGGAGAGAATCTTAAAGCCATCTCCCTGCTGAGCATAGAGCCTGGACATGGAACTCTATCACACCACCCATGAGACCATGATCTGAGCTGAAACCAAGAGTCAGATGCACAACTGAGTGAACCACCCATGCACCCCTCATTTCTTTTTAAATTATCTTTTCCAAAGAACTCGACCATCTATGCCTTCCCAAAAATATCAATTCTTTTGTGCCACTACTTTTATCTTCTCCCTCCTCTGATCTGTCACTTCACTACTTACCCTGACTACCCTCCTCCTCCGGCATCTCCATTGGATCCTTGAGCATAGCCTTCAAAAATTACATACTAGTAACATATTTAAAGATTTAAAAACAGTGCCTTTCATATATGTACAACATTTATTCTTCTGCCTTAGATTTCTCCTTTTTATAACTATGCTTCTTAAGTGGTCTAACTTCACTGCTTCCATTTGATTTTTAATTTGTTCAGTGCAATCTATCTTTACTTTGGATTAAACCCAACGGTCCTTTTAGATCACATCTAATAATCTGTTTAATATTTGACACAATGTATAACTCCTTTCTTTAAAACTATCTCCCCTCTTGGTTTCTAAAATGGCATACCATTCACTCATCATTCATTAATTTGTTCACTTAACAGATATTAAATCAGTATTCTTTGGCAGGGATCACTGCAGATGTTGAAATATAAACTTTGGTAATTAAGATACAGTCTCTGAACTTTTTGAGAGAAAGAAGTCCACATTTAATTGTTATAAAATATGACAAAGGCTATCATAGAAATATTTACATTGCAGAAGAGTATCATGGAAGAAGTCTCATTTTCAAAACCTTTAATACAAATCACTGTTCCCATTCAAGTATATAAAATAAAAAAATTATATAAATCTCTTCGTTTCAATGGTAATAAACAAAGAGAAATAGCTTCTATAGAATTCTGTGTGAATGACATGAAACATTACTTATTTTGTTAAATAAACAGGTATAAAAACAACTATTTCAAATAACATTAGTTCTGATTATCATTATAGATTGAAAATATTCATCTTCATTAAACACAAAAATAGTTATTAATCAAATGGCACTTCAAAGGTGATATAATTGAACTGAGAAAATTTACAGAACTATAGCCTTTTTTTTTTTGAACTACCGGCTTTTAAAGCTGAAAGAAACTCAGAGACTATCTGGTTCAAACTCATTGCTTTATAAAGAAGGAATTGACTGAAAGACACTCGCTATAAATCTCACAGATGCACAGGGCCTAACAGCATCAGAACCCATGATGCTCTGCTCCAACTGATCTTTCACCAAACAGGCAAACTGAGCCAAAGTGAGACCACATAGTGATGTGCACAACCTCTTTCTGAAAATATTTATAATAGTCCAAAGAAAAACATTTTAATGAATATATGAATTTTACATGTTTTGCCCACTCCCTAATTAACTCCAATTATAAAATGATGTATCAACTCCTGAACACCGTTTTAAACTCCCAGGAATCCTCAGATAGATGGTACTTAACATAGTTGAGACTTTTTGCCCTAAGAAATAAGACTAAGAAAATCAGATTCCTAGAAGAATCTTATAAAAAAATTACAAGCTAAGTCTCCAAAAATGTCATAGATAATGTAACACATATCTCCTTTATCTGTCATCTGATCACTTCATTCTAGCACAAATCTACTACTATTCATTTCCTTTTGAAAAAAAAAAAAATGAGTTGCCAAAGGCAGACCTGAAACTGATGTTCTGAAACTTGTCACATATACGTATTTACGGGGAAATCGCATCATCTCTGTGGGGAGAATTTGGTTTTAAAAGTCAGCTCATAAGGAAAAATCAATGTACTCCATATTATTCTAGACAATTCCTCAGGGAGACATCACACTGGAGATCAACATACTATGTCTAAGTCCACCTTCCAGGTTCGAGTGTATCACTCCTATAGGGGAAAAGCACAAGATGGGCCACCTGCCCTGCCATAAGGGCTTTGTTTTTTGAAAAGTACAATGTATACTTTTTAATGTATAAGGATTACCTTTAAACACTGAGATTACTTCAGCATCATGAGGTGCTTACACCATGAGAATCACAGAAGCAACTTCAGAAATTATTTATGTGGGGCACCTGGGTGGCTCAGTGGGTTAAGGCTTTGCCTTTGGCTCAGGTCAGGTCATGGTCTCAGGGTCCTGGGATTGAGCCCCGCATCAGGCTCTGCTCAGTGGGGGATGCAAGCTCCCTCTCTCTGCATCTCCTTCTCTCTCTGCCTGCCTCTCTGCCTACTTGTGATCTCTCTCTCTGTGTCAAATAAATAAAGAAAAAAAATCTATAAAAAAAGAAAATTCACTGAATATATATAGAGAGAGATAGATACATACATACATATATATAAGTACATATATATACACATATATATATATACATACATACATATATGTATACATATGGTCTTTGTCCCAGGTTTGTAAGAGAGAGCTTCTAAACCCTTGGAATGTCCCCAGTGATGAGTGGGGAGGGGCAGGAGAGGGAGAGTGAGAATCTCAAGCAGAACCCCTGCTGAGCATGGAGCCCCACACAGGGCTCTATCTCACAACCCTGAGATCCTGACTTCAGCTGAAACCAAGAGTCAGATGCTCAACTGGCTGAACCACCCTGGCGCCCTTATCCTTTGCTAGATAAGGACATAAACTTCTAATTATTTATTTAAAATAATTAAGTATGTGTATATGGCCAAAATAGATAACCATTGTTTAAAGTAAAACTAAGTTAGGTATTTTTCTACTTTCTTCAAAATGATATTCAAATTGAATTACTAAAAAACAAACCAATATTTTAACTACTTAATTTAGTCATCAAGATGCTTTCATCTTGAACCATGTTTTTTAAATGACACTGCTGAAAATGTACCTACATGGAATGATTTGTATGTTTCAGGTTTTCAGATTTCTTCAGGATAGAGCCACATGATAAACAAGCTCACAAATAATTGTATTTAGACCAAACAAATGCACTGGGGATGATAATGTTGTTACACTTTTTTTAACTTTAACAAAATATATTAATAAAAGATATTTTATCTTCAATAAAAAACTTTGTGCCATATTTATTAGCTCTGTGTACAAGTGAGAAATGAAACGATATTTTAAGATGAACATTATAAGTAACTTTTATCTTTCCTAGCAAAAAAGTAATGTCCATTTACTCCAGAACAACTTGTGCAAATAAGCAAAAACAAAATAAAATCACCAAAATCTTAGTACACTGACAAAAATCCTTTGATATTTTATAATACGTGAAAATTCTACTGTTCAGGAAAAGAAACTGGTTGCAATATCTTTCAAAATTTAATTCTAGAATTTTTAAAATTCATTCACTTAAAAGCATTTAATTTTTTTTTAAGATTTTATTTATTTATCAGAGAGAGAGAGGGGGAGAGAGCAAGCACAGGCAGACAGAACGGCAGGCAGAGGCAGAGGGAGAAGCAGGCTCCCCTCTGAGCAAGGAGCCCGATGTGGGACTCGATCCCAGGATGCTGGGATCATGACCTGAGCCGAAGGCAGCTGCTTAACCAACTGAGCCACCCAGGCGTCCCCACTTAAAAGCATTTAAACAAAAGGATCATACTCTTCATGGACCACTGTGCATGGTCCTATATTTTTAATTTAACACCAGATAATACACATAGAAGTAGAACATTAAACAAGTTTGGAACATTTTTATTGTAGAATTAAAGAGGAATTAAATAATATGAATAGATTCCACTAGCCCTTGATGAGTAGAAGAATTATGCAAAGAGCTTCATATATGCTATTTAATAATTCAAAACCAATGAAATGCATGCTTTTATTGATTTTTTTTAATAGGTAAGAAGTGATTAACTCAACTACCTAAGGTTACAGCGGTATTAACGGGTATCTCCAATCACTCTGGCTCCCGTCAATAATTAAATGATCATTAATATAAACTATATTTGCTAAAATCCAACTCTTACCTTTAAATACACTAATAGTACATATCTTTAATTCCTGAACATAAAAATGGTTGAAAGGTCTAATAAAAAACACTATTTTTTAATGTAATTTAAAAATGCTTTTTTTTTTTTTTTTAAAGATTTTATTTGTTTATTTGACACAGAGAGAGAAGCGATCACACGTAGGCAGAGAGGGAGGCAGAGAGAGGGAAGCAGGCTCCCTGCTGAGCAGAGAGCCAGATTCAGGACTCGATCCCAGGACCCTGAGATCATGACCTGAGCCGAAGAAGCAGAGGCTCAACCCACTGACGGAGCCACCCAGGTGCCCTAAAAATACTATTTGATAAAACCTCAAGCAAATGTGTTTTTTGAAATAAAGTCTTGTCTTTTTTTCCACATTGTTACTGTAATAGAGATCAAATTAATTTTTTTTTTTTGGCCTTGGAGTTTAAGATATGCTGTTTCTAGTAAGAAACATCAAAATTATCACTTTGTCCATGGTATATTTACATAGGGAAAAATGCATTTATTTGGAACTCTGTAAAAGCAGCTTTTAAAAGCATCCATGTTATTAATACAAACAACAACTTGGATAACTATCAAAAGGTATTAAGTTGAATGTCTCTAGAGGTTAAATTATGTATGATTTCATTCATATGACACTTGAAAAGAAAAAACTACAGTGATGGGGAGAAGATCAAATTGCCAGAAGATGATTGGGGGCAGAGAAGAGTACAAAATAGTGATCACAGAAGGGAATTTTGGGGGTGATGGAACTACTGTATATTTGGACTGTGGCAGTGGTTACATAATCTATGTATGTGTTACAATTCTTAGAACAGCATAACAAAAAAAGTCAATTTTTCTCTGAGTTAATTTAAGAGTTTAATAAAATAAGAGTTTTCTTATAATTATAATCATAAAAAAGGACAATGCTAAACAAGCCTGTTTTTCTAGAAATGTCTATTTTTCATTATTAAATAATAAATGTGAATTACTGACATCATATGCAAAGAAAATACATAAAGAAAAATTACTAAAAATTCATCACCTAAGTGTAAAAGAACCTGTACAATATATAATAGGAGCCTCATATTGCTTAGCTGGCATCAGAAGAAGGCAACGAGTTTAATTAATTAATTATTTAAGCTAATAGTAAGTTTAAATGTCATGCTATCTTCAGATTTTTAGATTATGTTGCAGATTGGTGGGAAGGAAAGCACGGACATACAAGCTAGAAGTTCCCAATTTACATGGTAAGGGTCACAGATCTTTAAAGAGCCGCCACCACACTAAGCAGCAGCATATCTTGGCCTGTCTTCTCCTTATCTGCCAATACCCAGGGTAGGTACATGACTACAGTCACATTCTCTGTACTAGAGAGAAAACAGCCAGTCCCTTGCTTCTGGCAACACATAAGTGTGTTATCCTTAGAGTTTATATCACCATCCTGAAATACTAACAATCTATACATGTCCGTTTTAAAAGATGTCTACAGACATCAATTCTGATTAGACACTAGCAAGACTGGACCCTTAAAGGAGAAATGGAAGAGTCAACAGTTGGGTTCCCCAGGTGGTCTCTATTTCTAGATCTTTCTCATAAACTTGAATCCCTACATTCCTCTTTCTGCCTCTGATTTCAGAGCTTTCGCCTGGTGATTCTAATCCTGTGTTTGGTCCAACAACCACAATCACAACTCTTTTCACTGCTAAGAATGTATAACCCCCATAAGGAAGACAGGAAAAGAACAGCAAGATTTCAATCACTGATGCTAGAAGCCTCAAAACTGTTAATTAAAATGCTCCTGTAGAATAGCAACTAAACGCTATCCTTAACTATAATATTTTTGAAATATCTATGGGTGTTAAAGCAGCTTTGGTTGACCCCAATATATCAAAATGGTCAGTATTTCTATCTTAAAAGCTATCTTAAAAGTTATCTAATATCATAACAAAAGAAAAAATTCCATCTGTACACTGTTCTAAGCTATAAACATTCTCAGTAGGAACTGTACCTCTGACTTCCACTCTCTCATTAGAGCTTTACTTAATATGTCGGATCTGTGATCATGATTCTGGGTGCAACTAGACAGATGGTATTCAATTGCACATTTAATGTTACATTTTCTAATATCACAATACAGAAATAGTTATCATGGGCTACATATCCATTTTCCGTAGACACCCAGGAAAAATAACTCACATTTTCTCTTTTATCATCTACTTCTGTTCAGCCAGAAGGTTCCATGCCACGCCTTACCATCTGTTGATAAATTGCTTGCTAATATAGTTTTGTTTTAATCAGGGGATTAATGGAGAATTCTAGATAACATAATATTCTGTATAACAGTGATGGATGATCAGTTTTTAAGGAGTTTTACTACACCTAAAACTAACACTAAATGAACCATTTATTGACTTTTTTCTTGATATTTCAGAAGTCCCATCAGAATTTTGATATTGCTTGTATTTAAAAAAAAAAAAGCTTACAGGTATCATATTAAATATAAAATGGTCAGAATTAGAGTAGGTGGGGCACCTGGGTGGCTCAGTGGGTTAAAGCCTCTGTCTTCAGCTCAAGTCATGATCCCAGAGTGGGATGGAGCCCCACATCGGGCTCTCTGCTCAATCGGGAGCTGCTTCCTCCTCTCTCTCTGCCTGCCTCTCTGCCTACTTGTGATCTCCGTCTGTCAAATAAATAAATAAATAAATCTTAAAAAAAAAAAAAAAGAATTGTAGCAGGTGATTCTTATTTCTATGCCATTGTGTTGAGCTTCCCAAGTATAAAAGTTTGCATCCTTCTATTAAGACTAAATGAATGCGGGACGCCTGGGTGGCTCAGTTGGTTGGACGACTGCCTTCGGCTCAGGTCGTGATCCTGGAGTCCCGGGATCAAGTCCCACATCGGGCTCCCAGCTTCATGGGGAGTCTGCTTTGCTCTCTGACCTTCTCCTCGCTCATGCTCTCTCTCACTGTCTCTCTCTCTCAAATAAATAAATAAAATCTTTAAAAAAAAAAAGACTAAATGAATGCAATGATAACATGTTGCACGACCCACAAATTATCTTTTTAATAATCTCTATCCCTAGAATACTCTTTGACTTTCCAGTTCCCATGAACAAAATATGTGTAAGTGCATTTCTACCTGCAGTTACCGTGGTATCTTTATAGAATTTTGTTTTCCTTCAAAAAAACGTCCACTCTTGTGAGAGGGCTTGCATTCAAATAAGTCACATGTCCACTTATAGAAACAAAGTCCTAATTTAATTGATCCCTTTATGTTTTATACTGCTCTCACATTTACCAAGCTTGATTGTTTGCTATGGTAAGGCTTTGTGTTACCTGAGGTTGGATGATATGCAAACAAAAAGATTCTGATATCTTATTCCTATTTTCATGGAATTGTAGTAAAAGTAATTCAAATGCTAAGTAAACTGATGTTTTTTTCCTATTTTCATGGAACTGTATTAAAAGTAATTTGAATGCTAAGCAAACTGATGCTTCTTTTGGTTCTGAAAACTGGCAGAACATTCAATCATGAAGCCAAAAAAAAAAAAAAATATATATATATATACACACACACATATATATAACTATAGTTACTTATTTATTACATAAAAATGCACTTTCTGAAATCACTGATTTTTACATACATATAGTTATTTATTTATTATTTATTTAAAATTCACTATGAGATCACTGACTTTAAAACTGTTACATTTCTATCTTGTGACATACACAATTTATATAATTTGTGAGTATACACTTAATAATTACTTTTTAAAATCCCCATCTCCACAATGGGTATTGTTCCTAAAAGTAAAGACAAATGTAATTAAGATAACTGGAAACTATGAATTTTTTTTTTAAAGATTTTATTTATTTATTTGACAGAGAGAGATCACAAGTAGGCAGAGAGGCAGGCAGAGAGAGACAGAGGAGGAAGCAGGCTCCCTGCTGAGCAGAGAGCCTGATGTGGGACTCAATCCCGGGACCCTAAGATCATGACCTGAGCCGAAGGCAGCGGCTTAACCCACTGAGCCACCCAGGCGCCCGGAAACTATGAATTTCATCGCAGTGTAACGGGGACAGTGAATTTCATCTTCCAAAACAGACAGTATTTTTCACATCACTCCTTTCACCAATTAAGTCTTATGACAAAATTGATGGTTATAAATCCATTACTACTGCTGGATATACAATCAGTACAAACATGGGTCTGAAACATAAACATTTTTCACAGGATTTCATGAGAAACTTAAAGTCCCACTTAAGATTATCAATCAAAGCTCATATATATTGATCTTCTGAACATTCCTTATTGAGCAGGTATTTATGAAATACTGACTTTGCGGTCAGCACCATGATAGGCTTCAGTGAATAAAAGTGAGCACAAATATACATAGGCTCTGCTCTCTAGAGTCTTCACTAAAAAAGAAAGAAGGCCAATATATATAAATGTAAAGATATATAATCTGGGCACCTAAGTAGTTCAGTTGGTTAAGCATCTGACTCTTGGTTTGGGCTCAGGTCTTGATCTCAGGGTCATGAGATCGAGTTGTTGTGTTGGTTGCTTGTGTTGCTTGTGTTGGGCTCCATACCCAGCAGGGAGTCTGTTAGAGACTCTCACTCCCTCTGCTCCTCCTCTCCCAACCCTCAACTCTCTCTCTAAAAATAAATAAATCTTTAAACAAAATTTTAAAAAATAAATGTATAATTACATACTGAGATGACTAGTATGAAAGAAAAAAATATAGTGCTATAAAACAGAGAAATCTGACCTTACCTAATGGGTCAGCAAAGGCTGTCATATTAATTTGGAGAAAGTTACAAATAAAAATCACAAAATAAAAATGACAGAAACAAGAAAAGTTACTGCTGACTCATATAAAAGACTATTGTACATATGTGATCCAAGGCTATTTAAGGAAAATCCAAGTAGCCAGAAGCCTATACTCCTTTTTTTGGTTTTTGCCAATTTAAGTATGTGCTTCTACCTCATCATCAAAGGTGGTTGCTTGAGCTCCAGCAATCAGTTTTGCATTCCAACCAGCAGAAAGGAGTAAAGTGGGAAACGGTGCCTTCACCTCTTTTAAAAGCTTCACACCTTAGATTAGTGGATGAAAACTTAGTCATACAGCCATATCTAGCTGTAAGAGGGGATGGTATAGCCAGGTGAAATGTGCCTAATTAAGAATTAGGAGTCTTTTAATAAAGAAGAAGAAAGAAATAGATATTTGGGAGCCAAGTAGCAGTATCTGCCATAGTATGCCTGGAAAAATGACTTTATATCTGAGGTTTGAAAGGTGAATAGTGGTTAACGAGGATGGTGGGAGGACAGAGAGCTCTAAGGGCATTCCAGCCGGAGGCACAATCCACACAGCTGTGCCAGCTCCCTTGCAGTGGGATGTAGACCACTGGTATCCAATAGTCTTTTATGTGGGAAAAGAAAGAAAGTCTCTCTTGTTTTACTAGTGCTGTTTTGAGATTTGTAAAGATTTATTTATTTATTTGGGGGGGGCACGTAACCAGGGTGGGGGGGATGGAGGGAGAGGGAGAGAGAATCTCAAGCAGACTTGTGCTGAGCATGAAGCCTAACACAGGGCTCAATATCAAGACCCTGAGATTGCGACCTGAGCCAAAAACAAAGAGTCAGATGCTCAACTGACTGCATCACCCAGGCACCCTTGCTTTGAGATTTTTTAAATACACAATTTAAACTCCTCCTAACCAATCCTATCTAACATAACAGCCTTTACTAATACCTTAGATAAGCCTTAGATAAGGTCTAGTTTCTCTTTTTTACTATTCTTCTTGAGCCCAATGGGTAATTAAAGTTTTGTTTTGTTTATTAATAATAACAGGTTTACTTTTGCAATGAATTTGTGTAAGCTTCTAATAGTATCACAGACACAAGTAAATAAATCTCTCCTGTGGCACCTGGGTGGCTCAGTCCTTAAGCATCTGCCTTCAGCTCTGGTCATGATCCCAGGAGTCCCACATCAGGCTCCCTGCTCAGGGGAGAGCCTGCTTCTCCTTCTCCCATGTCCCCTCCTTGTATTCCCTCTCCCATGTCTCTGTCTCTCTGTCAAATAAGTAAATAAAATATTTTTTAAAAAATAAAAAAAAAATAAATCTCTTCTATCAGGATCATATAAATGTCATAAAATATACATGTATATTTTATATGTATATATACACATACTTTATAAAAGCTCTTTGAACTATTTTGCTGAGCTAAAGCAAAAATTCTAAAAATTTTTAGATGATCAAATCTTATATTTTAGCAAACATTTCTCTGAAAACATATCCTAAAGCCCATTTAACTGCTATGCTTTCATCTGGTATGTATTCTTTGAAAACATCCTCTGTTTATTTATTTTTTGATGAGAGGAGATTGGCAATTTATCCAAAAACAATTTTAAAAAATTTTAGACAGTCATTGTTTTTTTGGAAAAATCCAGTCTTGGCAAGAACAGTTTTGGAGTACAGCTGAAGATATTAGAATTTCACATAAATATTATCATAAATCAAATATAAGAATTAATGTTATTTTGAATTTTGTTAGTCAGGATAATAAAATGCATTACTAAAAAGGCTATTCTGATTCATGGACTTCCTTAATAGGTATTCAAGGGGCTCCTAGGTGGCACAATTAAGTGTCCAACTCTTGGTTTCAGCTCCGGTCATGATCTTGAGATTAAGCCCCACATCAGTTTTCCATGCTCAGCATGGAGTTCACTTAGGATTCTCTCTCTGCCCACCCCCCACGCTTGCTTGCACTCTCTCTCAAATAAATAAATAAATTTTTAAAAACAAATAGGGATTCAAATGCTTTCAATACAAAATGTTATTTTATCTAAGGGAGTTAAATATTAGTGCATATTGTCTTCCACAAAATAATTATTTTAACTATCCAGCTTACCAAAATTAGCATTTCTCTGCTTAGAAGAAAACTAAATTATAGCAAAATATTCCATTAAAAAAATAGAAACCAATAAGGAGTTATTTATTTTTATTTTTATTTTTTTCAAATTTTCCTTTGGACTGATTATCCGCTATATAAAAGCCTTCTGTCCTGATCAACAAACAAAAGCAGAAACAGACCCATAAATGCAGAGAACAAACTGATGGTTGCCAGAGGGGAAAAGATGGTGGAGAGATGAGCAAAATGGGTGAATTGGAGTGGGAGGTACAGACTTCCAGTTATGGAATGAATATAGTATGGGTATGAAAGGTACAGCATAGGGAATATACTCAGTGGTATTGTAGTAGCATCGGAAGGTGAAAGATGGTAGCTACTACCCTTGTGAGGAGAGCATAACATAGAGTTGTCAAATCACTATCTCGTACACCTGAAACTAATAATGTAACATCGTCCGTCAACTATATTTCAAAAAAAAAAAAATGTTTCTTTCCCATGCACAGTATTAGCGAGTAGACATGACCTTCAATCACATGCTTTCTCTACTACGAAAAAGCCTTTGGCAAATACCAAAGAGCGTACATATATTCATTTAACTACTAAACACTAAGATTAGATCATATGAGCTGTTAAAAGAATGCAAGAAGAGAGGTTACCAGCTGACAAGCAACTTTTAAGTGTATTGTGCAAACATCTTAGAAAAGACTTTCAGGGAGAAAGTCCCCAAAAATGTTTAATGTGAAAGATACTGATGCTGTTAAGACTGATGTATTCATGAAGTAAAAGTATTGAGGTAAAGTGGGGAGCAAAGATAAATTAGGTGGAGAAAGAGCAAGTCAGTTTGGTTAGAAAGCTATATTAAATATAATGAAATATCTATGAACAGAATACATTACCATGAACTTGCTTAGAGAAGACAAAGTTGTCTTTTGACCTTGGTAGTTGTATTCGTTACTTATAATTGCATAACAAATCCCAAAATTTGGTAGCTTAAAACAACAGTGATTATTTATTATTTCTCCATTGTTTTCATGAGTCCAGAATCTGGGAATGGTTCAGTTGGGTAGTTCCACCTGGGAGCCTCTCATGAGGTTGCAGTCAAGAGGTTGACTGGGGCAACAGGCATCTGAAGTCTTGACTACTACTAAAGGATCCATTTCCAAAATGTTTCACTCACATGACTGGCAAAATAGTGTTAGCTATTGGCGGGGCAGGGGAGGGGGTGCTTGGCTACTCTCCATGTGAGCATTTCCACACGGCTGCTGGAGCACCTTCACAGCATGGCAGCTGGCTTGTGAGCAATTCCAAGAGAGCAAAGTAGAAGCTGCAGTGCTTCCTGATCTCATTTCAGAAGGTACCAACTGTCACTTGAATCTTGATTTACTCACACAGTGTCAGTTCTAATTTAATGAAGGCGAGGTCTACACAGGTCTACACAAAAGCATGAATTACAGGCGGTAAGAATCACTGGAGGCAATCATGGAAGTTAAAAAAAATCCGGTACTTTAATATTAGTATTTTCATTATGGTAATCATTTTTTATTATAAAAAGGCCAACTGTAGGGGTGTCTGGGTGGCTCAGTCAGTTAAACATCTGACTCTTGATTTCAGCTCAGGTCATGATCTCAGGATTGTGAGATCAAGCCCCGCACAGGTCTCTTTGCTAAGCATGAAGCCTGCTTAAGATTCTCTCTCTCCCCCTCCCTCTGGTCTTCTACCACAACACCCTCCCCCCATACACACTCTCTCTCTCTAAACAAAAACAAAACAAGCAAACAAAAACACACACACAAAAAAACCTACCACATATGTAGCAGTTTACTCATCTCCAATCTTCATAATACCCCTTTACATCATTTCTTACCTTCATAAAATTCTTGTGAGATAGGTTTATTTTCATTTTACAGTGAGAGGACTAAAATTCAGAGTAACTAAATAATGGGCCCAAAGTCACACAGGCAGTAAGTGGCAATATATATTTTGATCTGATTCCAAATCTTAATGCTTCTTCAACCATATACGATAGTCCTCAGAAAATGTCAGCTCTGGGCTGATTCTGCTAGATTAAAATGTCTGCATAGTGACCACTGTCCCTCTCAAATACAGCATAAAGTGCAGGAGATGGAGATATTAATCAATACTGATAATTCAGGTACTTTATTATTTTTTTAATATTTTATTTATTTATTTGACAGAGAGAGATCACAGGTAAGCAGAGAGGCTGGCAGAGAGAGAGAGAGGGAAGCAGGCTCCCTGCTGAGCAGAGAGCCCGATGTGGGACTCGATCCCAGGACCCTGAGATCATGACCTGAGCCGAAGGCAGCGGCTTAACCCACTGAGCCACCCAGGCGCCCAATTCAGGTACTTTAAAGCATTTTTTTTTCTATAATAGGTAAAATATATTTAATAACTGCTTATTTTATAAAGTTCTAGTAAGACTGCCAAATTTCTTCTCATTGAAGCTGAATTAAAAAAAAATCTGGGGACAAGAAATTAGTGTATTTACAACTAATCATATGATTAACCTTCTTCATGCAGGTTTTAACATCACCATTTTCTTATGAACTTGGGATTTCAAAGATACAAACATAACTTAGCATAAGGGCAAATATTTTATGAAAGCTAAGTGACACTCTGTAGGCCTTAATATTGAGAATTAGCTGAAGGCATATAGATAACAGCTAAACACGTAAGGAGGGATTATTCTTGACAACTGAGAATTATGTAGTCCAGGAAGAGCAACCACCTAACACTCCTCTTCTAATGAACACCTATTATTTTAATCAAGCTGTAATTTGAAATCAGAATTTTTTAAAAAAAAGAACTGGTTCTTTACTGCAGTGAATAATTCTGAGATTTTGTTTGATTTTACACAGTTTCTAGGTGACAGATAAATCATTAATTAAGAACAAATGAATATTTCTTGACATGGCCATCGATTAGGTCTGAATTTGGAAATCCCATAACATACATAGCCCTAAAGGAAGAAGCAGCTAAAGTTCTTCATTCCTGAGCGCTGGTCCTCAATTTAATCAGGTTCTCTTTGCTGTAGTTTGGAATCCTTGCAATTTATACATCACTCAGCTAAAATTTGCCCATGGAAGAAATAACTAAGTGACTTCACCACAACAAATCAAAAAGCATGTCTTTCTAATCAAATCAAAAGCACATCTCACAGTTGACCCTTGAACAACATGGGTTTGAAGTGCATGGGTCCTCTTCTATGTGGATTTTTTTTTATAGTACGGTAGTGTAAATGTATTTTCTCTTCCTTGTGATTTTCCTAGTAAGATTTTCTTTTCCCTGGATTACTGTATTGTAAGAATACAGCATATAATACACAGAACACACAAAATATGAGTCAATCGACTTACTGGTAAGGCTTTCAGTCCACAGTAGGCGATCAGTAGTAAAGTTTTGAAGGAACTGAAAGCTATGAACAAATTTTCTACTGTGCAGGGGGTCAGTGCCTCAACTCCCACATTGTTCAAGGGTCAACTCTCTTGAAAAGCAGAGCAAGGCCTTGTGGATATTTCACCCACTCATCAGTTGTCCTTCAAATAGAAAGTACCTTTCATAGGGCTAAAAATTCCCCCAATCTCCTGTCCACTGTTTCCCAATTCGTGACATTTCTGCACAGACATTACTTGGAATTCTATTTAAAATGAAAATTCTTTGGCCCTTACCACATTTTCTGAATCATCTCTGGGGGTGGCACTTGGTAGCCTGCATTTTGGGTAATTATGTATTCTGAGACTTGAGAATTCCTATAATAACTCAAAGGGTCTTTTACTCTGATCCACAAGACAGGTGGGTTAATATAAACTGTAGTCAATAATGTAACATCTGAAAGCCAAATTTCAATTTCCAGAACAAATGTGCACTGACAACAGGAAGTAATTATAATCTTGGGAAAGTATTTCTTTCAAATACTTGATACCTGGATAATAACATTAATAAAAAGAGCACTGTACATACACCTGTTTTACATTTGTTCATGTTGAGCCTCATGGTGAGCACCTCAACTGACCCTAATATTTTAAAACTTATTCTTTTAAAATCCATACAAAAATAAATTATTCCTTAATTACAACTTATCTCCACCAAATAAGCAAAAAAAAATCCACAATCATACACATACACACCCACACATGCTCACATGCACATGCAAGATAATGAGGCTAATCAACTATGATCTTTCAGATATTTCATATTTTATAGTCACAATGTCACCTTTAACCAACATATTCTCAACATAAAATGTGATACAAGATGCATCTTGTGATCTTTGGAATAAACACAGTTCTCCTTTACATATTTAGACATTTATTGAGCACTCAAAATTCATTCACCTAACAAATATACATTGTGTCCTTAAGGAACTCAGAGTATAATGGGGAAATGGATATGCATCCTTAAATCAGATTCGTGCCAATTATTAGGACAGATGTAAGCACAACACTTTATGATATCTTCACAAGGAGGGGACTGAACCTAACTAGGAATGTGACATATTCATGAAGGGCACAAACTGCACTGAACTCTAAAGAATGAATGAGATTTGGGGGCAAAAAAGGTAGAAAATGGAGAAAGGACAATACAGAAAGTTCTAGGAGTGGTAAGGAAGATATAGATGGAATGGACACTACCTTATGTCTTAAAGGAAATCTAAAATCTGTTGAGCCCCACAGTTTGTCGATGGTGTACCTCAGTGCAGTAAGTGAGAGAGCTGTGGGACAGAGATTGGGCAAGCCAGGCAAAAGGCGAGGTATGACTCATGAAGTCCAGTTTGGGCCAACCAAACTTCCTCTCCTTTGAATTTAAATCCTGAATACAGGAAGGTAGGTTGTGTTAACCCATCTGGTGAGGACACTACCAGAAAAGACTACCCTTCAGTTCATTCTAGGATAAGGATGTAGAAAGCTTCTCTGATTCTACCATGTCTTCTCTCACATCTCCAGGACAACTTCCTTGTCTACCCGATTTAAACTGCATCCTCCAACACTCCCTATCCCCTTTCTGTACTCTGTATTTCACCTTAGCGTTTATCACCATTGAATGTACTACACAGCATCTTATTTATCTTACTACATCTTTCACCCCACTAAAATATAATCTTACTTTACTTGCTCACTCTTTATCCAGTGCCTGGAACAGAACTTGGCATACAGTAGGCTGCATGAATCAATAAAATCCTGATTCTTCTCTTTTTCCTTCAGTGTTTCCCATATCATTCTAAAACACTTTTCTTTTGACGAATGAACCTGGAATCTGCTTTCTGTTGCTTGCAAAAGAGCCTTAACTGAACTGTGTTTTTTAAATGTATGGAATGCTTTCAAATGTGGTTTCTCATATCAACCCTGAGAAACATATTAACTGCTCTCATTGTTTCAAAACAGGAAATTGAATCACAATAAAATTCACTCACTTTTGCCTTTTCACATGTTTCAAGTTGCAGATATGAAACACAAAACTGCTTCTTCTGCTCCTTGCATTTTGTACTCTGCCTTCTCGTGAAAGTCCCCACTATAGAGTTCCCAGAGATATCTTTGATGACTGCCCACTGCACTATTTTATCACTGCAATAGGTGTAGACTCATTTTCTTTCTTTCTTTTTTTTTTTAAGATTTTATTTATTTATTTGATCCAGAAAGAGATCACAAGTAGGCAGAGAGGCCCGCAGAGGGAGAGAGGGAAGCAGCTCCCTGCTGAGCAGGGACCCCCCCCCCCATGCAGGGCTCTATCCCAGGACCCTGAGACCATGACCTGAGCCAAAGGCAGAGACTTAACCCACTGAGCCACCCAGGTGTCCCGTAGACTCATTTTCTATATGAGATTGAAACTGCTCCAGTTTTCACTCAGACTCCTGTATTTCTGCAGTCTTCTCACCACACATTGTGAACAATTAGAGTGTATTTAAACCAAAAGAATCTTTCTTTTGAGTGGAAGAGATTGGGTCCCTCTGCCTTATTCTTTACCCCAGGCTACATAATGTCCACAATTTTCTCTATTTTTCCTTCTCAAGATCTATCTTTTTATGGAATAAGTTATTTGGTAGCATTCCATATTACAATTTCTCTCTATATTTTTTGAAAATGTGGTACCCTAACTGGCTATATTAAATGAAATTAGACTAATGCAATGTGAAAAGTAAGGGTAATTTTCTAAATGTAATCTAGTCTACAGCATTTTATATGTAAAAAAAAACAAATTCTTCTTCCTTTTGTGTAACGTATAGTAAGTATGACTGTCCTCTGTCATTATCTACAGTTTGATTTGCTCATATTTCCCTAAATACATGTTTTGTATTATATTTTAATCTTTTTATTAGATATAGGTAAACATTAAAATAAGTTTGAGAATTACTTAATATAACAAAATATATTAACTTTACTCATTCATAATATTTTATGAGGTTAAAACATTTTCAGACCTTTAAGGAACATCTATTCATTCCACATTTTTTTTTTGAGTGCTTACTATATAGCAGGCATGATAAAATATCCTGTAAATGTATGTTAGACAAAATACATTTTCTTGGAATTTGTGTCTGCGGTATGGTATTATAGAAGCATTAATCAAAGCATAATTTTTTGTTGGATTCCTTTTTTTTTCTTTTTAAAAAAGTAAACTATAATTTTAATTAAAAAATATTACTTCCTATGTTCATTACCTGAAGACTCAACTGTGTTCATTCAGTTCAACATAGCATTTAGGATTCCCCACTACCAACATATTTGCCATATCTGCCAATATTTCTTCCCATTATAATTTCCATTTAGGGAGACTGACACAAAAATTCACTTATTAATACTGCTATAAGCTTATGCTTCCAATCCCAGCTTGACTCTTATTGTTGCTTGATAGCTGTTATCCCCAACACAGCCATTATTTCCAACCTTTCCTATTGTCCTAAAAAATATTACCTACTTATCCCACCCACTCTGGGTAAAACCATTAGGATGAGGCCATTGGAGATGAACCACCTCCACTTTCTTTCTTTCTTTCAAGACTTTCGTTCTATTTCCTTACTCATCTTCATTTTTCCTTTCTTAGAAAACGAAGCATCTTCCTTTCAAGGCTCTTTAAGCTCTTCCTTTAACCTCATATTTCTTGATTTCTTAGCTTTCTCTGTCCTCTACCAATAAATATGTCCAGCATCAAAGAAAATATGCAGTTTGTTTCTTGTAATGCAATTTTTGAAGTGAGAAGAGTAAATATTGGACATTTAAGATTTAGTAAAACAAACCACCAGTCATTGCTCTTTTCAGAATGCCATGCTACTTCAGGATCCAAACTGTTCATACAAGCCTTTTAGCTGAAGAAGCATTTCCTCTTCTTGATCACCGGCACCAAAAGATACTGAATGACTGTGTCTCCATGTGCATCATCGAGCATGGGCCCAGGAGCAGCATAAGTAAAGATACAGAGGCCGGGGGTCCATAGTATGTTTTGGAACTACAAGAAGATCAGTCACAGACATGGCTGGCATACATAAACTTAAAAATGATTTTTTTCACCTATGTTTGTGTAATAGAATTACTTTAAAATTCCTTACTAATTTCTTTTTTTTAAATGACTTTATTTACTTATCTGAGAGAAAATGAGAGAGAGAGAGAGAGAGAGAGCACATGATTCCAGGATCATGTCCTGAGCTGAAGGAAGTTGCTTAACCAACTGAGCTACCCAGGCATCCTAAAATTCTTTACTTATTTCTAAAGCAATATTCTTTGTTGAAGTTTTTCTCACTGACACGTTTAGAATTAACTGACTCTCAGTACAAAGTCAATGTATTGTGAGAGATTCTCTATGATAATATTTATTTTGATCTGCTACATCCTGAAACAATTGCTCCTCAAAATATTGACCACTTCTTAAATTATTAATAAGTGAAAAGAATGAATGAAGGAAATGTGTTTGCAACTATTTGAACTGCATTATGTTGTTGTTAAAACATTTGGTTCTTTATGCATTAAATATTTTAACATCTAAACAAAATGGTATTAAAACAAATAACATAGTTAAACAATGAAAAGGTATAATTCTTCAAATATGATAAATTTATATTATTTTATGATAACATCTTTTACAATTTCAAGCAAGGTTTCCTTTTTTAGCTTCTCTGTAACATGAATCAAAATACACCTGTGGCTTCTTATAGGCCTGACATAACCAAAGATAGATCTTCCTAGAAAGAGCAGATTAATGCTGTGCTAAATATGAAAAACAAAAATTCAGGATAAAAGGAAATTATAATATGTAACAGTGTAAAATTACACTGTAGTTCAGAACTGTCACTTTTGCACTGATTATATCTGATAGAGAACAAGTAATAAGTATAATGCTGTTTCCTATGAATCATCTGTATTTTTTTCACCTATATAACTGAAACTGAAATTTTAAGCTATAGGAACTAGGTTACTTTCATTTATTTTTTAATGGCATATTCCATTTAACTTTGCCAACTCTGCTTTGTGATAGAACACATCATTTTGTGGAATTCTTTAAAAAAAATTGTACACTTTTTAGTATTGCTAAAATGCCTAATTATTTTTGAGATGCTCAGCAATTCTCAGACAGTTTTGCTGCCAATAATAGCACTGATTCTTCCTGGCTCCCAGGAACATAACTATTTTAGATCTTTAAATATTGTATAGGGCACCCAATATACAAAGTGAGATGCTCTCTTTTAATTTTTAGATATTTTAAATTTGACACTAAATTAGCCAGTTTCATAAACTGATGATTTGAAATCTACATTTGCATGTGTGCAAAACTGTAGATAATAAGCCATAATGAAAATGTAAAGTAAATTTCAAATTAAATTTACAAAACACATTTTGAAAATACAAAATGTATTCATAAAAGGAACCCAAGTATATTTTCAAAAGGATATGTAGTATCAATGCTCCAAAAGTTTACATTCTATAAACACAAAAGTATTGTATATAAAATTAAGATCTTGTAAAGTTAATGAAATATATTTTGATAAGCTCCTTTAAGTATTTAAAATGGTAAATAGAGTCTCTCAGCATTAAAATTTTCTAAATTTAAAATAAGCCAAAAGGAAAAAGATCACTTATAAAATAAATTATGCTATTATTTGGAAAATATGTTAATAATTAAAACAACAAGGACTAATCTTGATTGAGGACCATCTTTATCAGAAGGAAATACTTTACACATGATTTCATAAATAATCCACCATTCATAATGACCTCATGAGTTATTCTTATTCTTTTATAAAAGTCAAGTGAAGGGAAAATACAAAAATGATTCTATTTGCTTATAGTCACACTCCCATAAATGGTGGAACTTGGCTTTGAATCCTGTGTTTAATTTCAAAGGACATGATCTTAACTATTAAGTAATTTTATTGCTACCAATATGGTAACACTAGAAAAGTTAACCATGAACTAAAACTAAAAGTAGATTTGGAAATAAAATTAATTAAATTTACAAGTCATAACAATACTATCTCTATATACCTCTCAAGTCAAAGCATTTTTGTCTCTCTACTTTAGGGCACCAAATAATGTACTCCCATGGCTTTTGGATAACTTGAGGCAATTCCAAGATTTTTAAGTGCAGAAACTAGGTGTTTTGCTCACCATTATTAAAGTTTGGCATAATGGGAATTTTCAACAAGGTGTGTTAAATGATTTCATGAATTAACAGATGAGAATTAATTTTGGGCAGTCTCAAACATGAGTTCATTCATTCATTCAAAATATACAGACAACATCTGTTTGACAGACATTAGGCTAAGTGTCAATAAAAATATATAAATAGTTAACTAAAATACATCTTATGCTCTTCAAGAGTTTACAGACCATTCTTAGAGATACGTGAAAAACTACAAGCAGTATAATAAATGGTACAAAAGACATACATTAATTACTTTATGGAAACGTAAAAAGAAGAGGATTTAACTCAAATTAAGGTTCAGGGATGACATTCAAGGAGGGGGTTTGAAGGGAATGTTAGCTATCAAAATGCATTTACAAAAGAAAGCAAACACAAAAATTCTAACTTGAATTAGGTTCAAGGGTGATATTCAAGTTTCGATTAGGAAAAAGCTTCCAAAACATGTTTATGAAATAAACCAAGCACACATAAATCAAACTGATGATACTTGTGGGTAGGTGAAAGTGTCCAAGGATTTTGTGTCCTGCCCCATCTGCCCCACTCTCTTCATTCTTTGCCAAGGTCATCTCATCCATTTCCATAGCTGCCCCTCCACTGTAAGCAGACGCCTCCCACATTTATGTCTACTTCTCAGACCTCTCTCCTGAGAACCCAGCTTGTGTTTCCAACTGGTCTACTCAGTCTGTCCAAAACTGAAATAAATATATTGTGTTTCCAACTGGTCTACTCAATCTGTCCAAAACTGAAATAAATATATTGTTTTTCAAAGCTGTTCCTCCTCCATTTCCCTCGCTCCCTCATTAGAAATTTTCGAGGTAATCTTGCCTCATCCTCTTTTGTGTCCTATATTTGGTAAGTTAATAAATTCTTTTGAATGTTATCTCTTACTAGCTTTTCCCTCATGCTTAACTTCTCTTGGCTCATCCTTGCCTCCTCCAGTGTGGTTCCCGGACCCCAACTCTACTGCTTCTGCTGTTGCAGCTGCTGGTCATGGAGCCCTTACTAACTACCGGACACTACTCGGTGCGTGAAATGCTTATCTCGGGAACACCCTGAATCATTTCCCTACTTCCAGTTGCCCTCCACTCCAGACATTACCTGAAAAATGTAGTTATTTTAGCTAAATATAAGTGAAATGTATTTGTGGATCTCAGCCTGGGAATCTTACAAACATCTATGTGTTCCTATGAGGAGGTTATTCTGTATCGGAATAACAGTAATGCCTATATGATGAAAAGGAGCAAGACATTCTTCCTTTCAATATGAAAATTAATTCAACATCTATTTGCTAATCATGGCTGTACACCAGGCACTCTGCTTGGTGCTAGTGATTTAACAATGAAAAGAATGACACAATTCCTGGTCTCACAAAACATATAGTCCACCATATTTCCATTAAGCAGAAACCTCTGCAGGTCAAAGAGTTATGATTTCCTATGTGAAGTTCCAAGGGCTATTCACTGATTCCCTTGGCTGGTCTCACTGATGTACAGGGCATTCTTAAACCAACACAAGTGTGTATTTAGGAGAGCATTCCCCCTCAATTTCTCTTTTTGTCTTTTAGTGCAACTCCAAGATGTAAGTTTATTAACAATTTGGTTACTATAAAAATATCTTTCCAATTAGGAGGATGTTGTGTCAATAAAGATAAAATAAGGAGGTGGAACCAAATGAAAGCCTTAAATTAAACAACACAATGAGGCAGCAGTACATTGTTTTGAAGTGGTGGAGCACATTCTTCTATATTTATAAATCAATAGATCATTGAGGTTGGAAATCCTGTAGCTTGGAATACTTTTGCTAATATATTTAATCATCAACACTACAGGCAGCAGAAAATAGGGGAGAACACAGCCTTTGAGGTTCCACAATCTCAAATTCAGACAGAAACTTCATTACTTACCCTCTGCATTATTAACAACTCTTTGAAAACCTTTTGTGAGCACCAGTTTTTTTTTTTTTAAAGATTTTATTTATTTATTTGACAGAGAGAGATCACAAGCAGGCAGAGAGGCAGGCAGAGAGAGAGAGGAGGAAGCAGGCTCCCTGCTGAGCAGAGAGCCCGATGCGGGGCTTGATCCCAGGACCCTGAGATCATGACCCGAGCCAAAGGCAGCAGCTTAACCACTGAGCCACCCAGGCGCCCCGCACCAGTTTTGTTTTGTTTTGTTTTTTTGTTTTTGTTTTTGTCAGTTTGAGTACCAGTCTTTTGTTTGTTTTTAGCTATAATGCAGGGAAATCATAAAAATTCATCT
Organism: Neogale vison; assembly: GCF_020171115.1. Lineage (NCBI taxonomy): Eukaryota > Metazoa > Chordata > Mammalia > Carnivora > Mustelidae > Neogale > Neogale vison. The sequence continues at coordinate 37,536,481 of NC_058102.1, read as the reverse complement.
GAATTTTTTTGAAAGCTACTGAATTGTTCTCTCTGCTTTAGTCCTGTCACCAAACCACGGCACAATCCAATAGTCTAACTAAACAGCAAATCCAAGCCTGTCAATTCTCTCTGAAAAATCCCTAAATACCAAGACCAAGATCCCTGAGGATAAAGTGCAAATTTATCTTTTATTCTAGAGTTTGCACACTTCACTTTTAACAATTTCTCATCTTCAGTTTATGTTCCAGTTATACTAAACTCTGCCTTTCCCACACATCAGTTGGTACTTTTGAATGTGCTGGTCTACCTGCTTGAACCATCTCTTGCATATCTCTACCACTCACAATCATGACTGCATACAACTGGATGCCAGAGAAAAATCTCAATTCTCTCATTTTCCTGGGGACCTCTGCCTATATTAATTACCATGTAACCCCAGAGCCACAGGGAGTCTTTCTTTTCTCTTTAAGGCTAATTTTCCTTCATTTCTTTTTTTTTTTTTTTAAACATCTAACGTGTCAAGAATTCTGTTAGATACTTTCAGTGCATTTCAAAATTATCAACAGAATGTACTCCCAATAATAGAAAAATAACAGTGGACTCCTAGGTAGTACCAAAAGGATAGAATATTTTAAAGATCTGTTTCTTTGCTAAAAAGCCAGAATTACCTCAACTTCATTTGATAGCAAAGATATGATGCCCCATACTACATACCAGTAATATCCTTTTGAGTGAAATTCTTTTTGAGTGAAATTCTTCATGCAATTGAGATGTTCTGCTTGCCCTTTAGTGTTCTATATATTTCAGGTGCTAATCCTATTTGCTGAATGGGAAATATAGATACTACTCAAATCTTAACTCTCTTGATAAAATATGAAAAAAAGGAAAGGAAAAAGGAATGCAAAAGAGATATAAAGAAAAAATATCTCAAAGAGATTTTGTCTAGCTGCCATAAAAGCATATTTTAAAAATAATAAAATCAAATATTGTCCTTGATTACTCATGTATCCATATTTGATTTTGAAGAATCCAACAGCAGTACACAAAAGCTTAGTATTAAATTGACCTTTATCTATCTTTAGATAATTTCTTTAATAATATATAGTTAGGCCTCACCAACTGTGTAGTCTGAAAGAAATATTTGTTGCTGATTGTTTTAAATTTTCACATTTTAACCATTTAGCTATCTCATATTTCCCCCCAGCTTATTAAACAGAGATATTGGCAGTATCCATGATGTCCTAGGGACATAGATTAATAAAATGTTCTTGGGGACTAAAACAAAACATGATAAGGGCTTCAGCAATGGTACAGATAGGCAAAGGAACAAAGAGAAGGCACTTCATACAGCCTGCAGAAATGAGGTGTCTGAGTAAAGGATCACAGAGGAGATGGCATTTGAGATGGGTCTTCAAGTTAAAAAACAAAACAAAACAAAACTGACCAATGGGCAGGTTGAGTGAAGAGGCAAAGGCAGCAGAAGCATACAGACAACATTCTGGGAAAGCAAAACAAGTAAAGCAGTATGTCACATGTGCTCCAGACCATGAAGAGTTTTTTATGCCAAGCGAGAGAGATGGACTTTATCCTTTAAGGACAGGGGATACCTGAAGTATTTTAAATGTAAAAATAGGGATTGTTATGCTGCCGTATTTTCTTTTCTGTGGGTCCCAGGAGCAACAAAGTCAACCACCCATACACTCCTGGCAGTTAATGTTATTGATGCTAGGAGTAAATGGCAAAGAAATGTATTCGAAACAGAAATAACTCCTCTGTGGATTCAACAGACAAAGTTGTTCCCATCAAAAATAAATTCCTTTGGTTGGAGGAAGCAGTTTGCAACCTTCATTTTGTTCTGTTTTGAATAACACCATGCTGTTTGCTTTATTGTTCATAAAACTTGCATAGAGCTCCAATGAATAAAACTAGTTAATATGGAATCAGGAAACATTAAAAGCCTCAGGGTGTATCTTTTTCCCTACTGTCTCTAGCAACTACTGACAAACTCTCATGAAACTTCAGGGCTGTGCAGATACAGTCTGAAAACTACTAGGTGAAGATATTAAAATCTCTAGGAAATGAGGGGTAGTGTGCTGGACACCAATACCTCTGGGAGTATTCACACATTAAGTCATGATTAGCCAATCTAGAGATTTAATAAAGCATGTAGATGGCTTTATTTGCAAAAATATAAGTGAAATGATAATGGGGCATCATTTTTATGGACATAAAGTTAAGAAGAATTTACTACTTTCATATGTATAGTGTATCTATTTAATTTTGTTTTAAAGAAGCTTTCCCATTTATACAAATTTGAGCACCATAAATTGGCAGTTCTGATGCATACAAACATGTTAATCAATTTTTTTCTCCTACAGTAGCATTTAATCTCAATTTTTGCCTGGGCAACTACATTCTACAACATGATTTTTGGTGATAAATAATTCACTAAACATATAGTGCAGATTGAGTTTTGGCATCACCCAGGATCCACGAACCACCGAATTTAAAAAAAAAAAAAAAAAAAGAAAGAAAGAAAGAAAAAAAAGGGCAGATACACGTATGCACAGGAATAAAGAAATGAGATCTCACATATAAGGAAATTAGTTTAAGTGTTAGATAGTCTATACAAAAACCATATTTGCATGTGTATGTGCAAGTATGAATACATTTGAATAAATTAAAATGCAATGAAAGTCTTGTAATTAAAATATCCTTCAGCTTATTTGTTGCCTTGTTACCTTTGAACTGTTCAGGTCAAATACATTTTAATTCTTACTCTTAAAATTTGGTAATGTAAAATCTCAAACAAAAATGACAGGATAGTTTGAACATTTAATAAGAAGATGGAACTGAAACTCAACATTATTCATGCTAAGCGATCTTAAATGTTTTTGCATGTGTTAACTTTCGTGCTAAAATAACTTTAAGAAAGTAAGCATTAAATTCTCAGCTCCTTGATGCAGAATCATTTCTGAGATGCATTTATGTCATTCCATAATGAGAACCACTTTTGAAAATTTAACTCATCATTTTCAAAGACACATTTTTTTTTGAGAAATGGTCTTTTACTTCTACAGCATCTCATTTCTTATAACAGTATTTCAACCAAAGAAAACATATTGCCTTAAAATAGGTTAACACATATAAAGAAGAAAAATAATCATGTCCAATCCTGCCCTCTGAAAAGAAAAGCCAAGAGTCAACTTTTATAAATCTTTACCTTCCATGCTTTAAAAATTATTTTGTTTTTCTTCCTTCTCTTCTACCACAAACAAAAACAAACAATAGCAACAAAAAGTTAAATATCCATTGCCTGTCATCATAAATGTCAGGATCAAATACCACTTTATGAATTCAAAATGTGGAATAGAGTTCATATTTATCAACCTTTCTATTTTACCAAATTCCTAGCTTTTACACGAATCATTATAACATCAGCAACAAAAAAGTGCTTAAAAATCATTCCACTGTGTTTTCAAAGACAATCACCTGCCAAGAAAGGTGTCAGCAAGATCTTTACTGAAGGAATTGTAAAAAGCCTGTGTCATGACTGAGCATATGGAATTTACTGACCCTTAAACTTGAAGTGACTGAACTAGAATACATAATGTCAAAAGCTGCCCCAAAGAGCCAGACTACAGGATATTGTAAAGAGTGTTTATATCTCAGTGTACGGAGGAGGAAAAAAAAAGTAATAATTCTGCAGAACAGCCCTGGGGCACTTGCATTTTGAGTCACTGCCACAATAAGCAGATCGCCACTGGGAAGTGAATATATTCTGAAACAGCACAGACTTGCACTATCAGTAGACATCGGTGTAAAGCAGGAGAGGCAACAGGATTAAAAATAGAAGTAGAAAAGGGGAGAGAGATGGAGTAATTATATTTGCTGCTTATAGTTTGCAAAGGCAAAAGACATTAATAAATCAGATGTGCATTTATTCAGAGCTCTCTTTTAAAACAATTCTGACTACCTCTACTGTATTAATTCTCTAGGTCTTTATGTATATTTTTCTCAGAACATTATAACTATACAGCTAAAATAAATAAGTGCTAGGCTGTTTCTTTTCACATAAAGTAAAACACACAGAGAGAAGAAGGTTCATTTTCCCTTTTCATGTAATGATGATATGAGTGAATTGCAAAGTAAACCTTAGTACTAAAAGATGCAGTTTGAGGAGAAAAATGAGGAAGAATCTAATTTAGTTTAGACTTAACCATTTTCTAGATTGATGGCTGATTTATTCACGGGGAACCGAAACACATTTAGTAGGTAACAGCTTGTAACTCACATTTATATTTATATTATAAATCATTCTGACTTTTTGATAACACCAAATCTTCCATCTTAATGAGTTTCTACTTTATCTCAAATTGTAAAGCATAAATGTGGTATTTAAGCCTCTTATATTAGTGATTACTTATATACTGCATGTGTAACAAAATTAAATAATAGAAATTCTGTTCAACTATGTATGAAATATAAAATGTTTTTCTAAGCCCAGAGGAGACAGTTTTCAAAGTTCCATAATACGTCCCTTAGTTCTATTCTCCCTGTGATATGTAAGAGAAGTAACTCTGTAATGTCCACCATATGACAGCCATAAATAACAATATCAGGACACACATCTCATAAACCCTCAAAGATGATACAGTAGCAAATTTTAAAATCCCTGTGAAAATTAAGTGTTCATTATTATTTTGCTTGAATACAGAGAATCCTAATGCCATCCTATTTCCATATTTTTTAAAAAATAGATTAAACTGGCATGCACATTATCCATTTCTTACATCCTCTTTAACACTTTCACACTTTGCAGTTTTCCTTTGCTTCTATTTCCCTTTATTGAAAGTTTGACTATACATTAACTTCCTAAGTAGTGAAGCCATTTAAAATACACTTACTTGAAAAGTGTAAAACCGGGTCCCATTAGGAGGATGCACTTTAGGGGAGCCAGAAACGGTGTTCATATCCGAGAAAATCATTTCTGATCACAGAGACAATATAATCCACAAGGAGCTACAGATGCAGAGCAGAGAGCTTAGCGTACAGATAAATCCGTGCATGCATTGAGGGAGGCTAGAGGGTAAAATGAAATCTGCCCCATCCTTCATAGATACACAGTGACAGCATTTTGAATCTTTCTCCTGCGTCTGAAATCTAAGCTGAAAGATTATCAGCCACTGACCTTTTGTGCAGCTAGTTCTTTAAAACATATAATGTTTTTTTTTTTTTAAATTAAAACACAGAAGGGAAAAAGCAAGAACCAACAATAAATGGAGCTTGTGCAGAATCTGGCAGTGCTGTGGACCTGCCCATCTGTTCTCAGTGATAATCACCTCCCTCCACCACAGTCTAGCAGAGTGATTATGCTAAATATCCTGGTTAACCAATAACATACAGTTTCATTTCAGGGAAGCGTGCACAGTGTAATTCAGAGGACCTCTTCTGACTAACCTGAAGCATGTTTCCTATGCTGTTTAAAGCCGTATTTAGTACAAATTCTTGTTCTATCACTCGTATTTCTGTATGTTTCCAAATCTCTTTGTTACTCCCAGTCTTTTCAACAAGATTTTAGACTTTTGTACAAATCCTTTTCATTTAAAATGAAGAGTTCTTTTTACATTTATAGATCAAAGCATATTATAGCTGGCTAGAACACAGAGGCTCCAGGCATATGATTCAGTAAAGCTATTTAATACTAGAAACATTATCAAGTAAAAGGCATTAACTATTTCTACTTTTCTGAACTCTTAAAGAACATCACAACATGGGCATAATTATTACTCTCCTTCCCTCATTTTAACACAAAAATTCAGTAAGTTTCATAATTAATGACTAAGGAAGTCCAATACACTTGTTTTTTAAAAAAATCAAAACTTTATCTCTCATATATAAAAAACAAGAAATTAAAAAATCTTTTAGATACATGAAGATTTTTAACTCAGTATCTAAAAGCACTAACTGCAAAGATCTAGACTATACCGCAAATCATGTTCATTTTTTATGTCTTTTAACACAAAGTATTCAGTCTGTATAAAAGATCATATTCAGATGACTTTACACTTTTTAGAAGTAAAAATAAATGCTCCATTTACACATGGTTCAAAGGTGGAGACTTCAGGAGAACAGAGATGAGAATGAGCCAAAAGCAGTGTCTTTGTGAATGTATCTAAGATGGCATAGTTACACATAATTAAGAACCAGGAACCACCTGCTTTGAACCGGAAGCCTATAAAAAGAACATGATGGCGATAGGCTCTCAAAACTTAACTTACTATTCATTTATATCTTTATTCCAATTATGACTCAGATTTATAATATCACTGAGGAAGAAGCAGAAAAATGATTCTCGAGTCCTTAGATAGGAGTCCCACATTCTGGTAAATTCAGCAAGTAGGTAGTTACTTACCCAGCAAACTGCTAAATAAACCAGAAGATAAGTCTTAAACAAATGTTTAATTTGAGAATAATTTTAAATTTATGGAAAACTTGGAGAGCTAGTAAAGAGAGTTCCCATATATCCCTCGCCCAATCTCCCTGCTAACATCTTACATTATTATGGTGCATTTGTCAAAACTAAATAATATTGGCACATTATTATCAAATAAACTCCAGACTTCACTTGGATTTCACTAGTCTTTCCGTTAATGTCTCTTTTCTCTTCTAAGTTCCAATCCAGGGTATCATGTTTACTTAGTTTCCATGTCTCCCCAGTTCCTCTGGTCTGTGACACCGTCTCAGCTTTTCCTAGTTTTTCATGATCTTGACAGTCTTTAGAGGACCATCAAGTACTGGCCAAGCATCCCCTAAGCTCTCCTGCTCCGATGCCTATATTAATTTTATTTGATTTTTTCCCTCATGATTAGACTCGGGCTATGGGCTGTACATACCACAGGGGTAAAGTGTCCTTCTCATCATATGATATTAATGAAGTGACCTCATGACATCATTATGGGAGTACATGATATCCAAATACAATACTAACCATCACTTGACAAGGTGGTGTTTGCCAGATTTCTCTACTGTAAAGTTACTATTTTTCCTTTCCATACTCTCTATCCATTGGAAGTTGGCCACTAAGTTTAGTACATCCTCAAAGAGGTGACAGAAAGTGGTGAAATTAGGCTTTACTTTGTGGAGGAGGGTAGTGTTTATATGTATTAAATAGAATACTTCTGTAGAGAAGATCTGCCTCATCTACAGTTATTTTTTCAATCATTTACTTGTATCAGATGGACTCATGTATACTTATTTTATACTTGGGGTTATAATACAACACAATATAATTTATTTTGATACTCAAATAGTCCCAGTCAGTTTTGGCCACAGAGAGTTCCTTCAGATTGGCTCCTATTTCCCTTTGATGTGTTCCCATCCATTTGCTTTTTGAACACTCAAATGACTATTATGTTTTTACAATTTTTTTCTCCTGTATAAATTACCTATTTGCTAAAACCATTAGTCATCTTAACTATAACTCTACCACTGCAATTTAAGTTGAGAAGTCACGTTTTATTTTTTCATGATTATTTAAGCAGCCATATTACTGTATTTTTCAAAATAATCTTTTTTTTTTCCTTTCTGGTTTTTTAGGCCTGCATGGAATTCACTGATTCTCAAATTAAATAAAACAAATAAATATACATACTGGCTTTGTTAATCATTGATCTATGTAAATTTTTTTAAATTTTTTCCCCACTCAAAGATATATGTGGGATCACATTTCCTTCTATGGTTAACGGGGCCATGTAAGTCATGCTCCTCAAGGAGCTGTTAGTGGAAATAATGTCTCAAAAGCAACTGTGAAGGTTCTTGAGAACACAGGCTTTAAGGGAATTTTTTCTTTCCAAATGGATTATTATGCTGCAAATAAAATCTCCATAAGCTTTATGCTTATCTGTTAAATGGTTCTGATATAATACAGACCAGAGAATTCACTAGATTTCTTGTTATTATTTAGAGAGGCCAATAAATCAAATATTTCTGGTGTACTATTACATCTTCCTGGTATAATCTCATATATTTGCTGAATTTGCATCCTTGCTAAAGTAAGGAATTCTGAAGCTTTTGGCCAAGCAGTGTATAAGTTTTTCTTTTCCATAGTTTTTGTGAGGAGAAGGGAAAGAAGGCAGTATGAATTAATGTTGAAAGAAGCTGGAAGGAAAAACAGTATTAATATATAATTATTTTAAATACAGTGCTTATTCTAAATGTTGTGGAAATTGTCAAAATACATATTCCTTCCCAAATTTTTGTTTTCTAAATGGGCTATTTATGATAATGACAGTATGTCATTGTTCTGAGGGTTTATTTGAAGACAACTCAACTTTCTTTCTCTGCCTGGTAGCAGTAGTGAAGGTGGTGTCCATATCTGAAAATTGAAAGGATACGTCCATTGTGGCTATAGAAGTCTGGCACCATTTCTAGGCCACAGAGTAATAACTGTAAAAGATCCAGTCTCTGTCCTAAAAGGAACTTTAAATTTGGTGGGAAGGACATCAACTAGTAAGAGGTTGTCAACTACCAAGACAACTGAAATGCAGCTTATTAAGTGCTAATGACTGACAACATAAAGGAGATTGTGTTCATCTCAAAAGCACCTAACTCAAGGGGTATTAAAGATTGAAGATTATCTATTTTATCTATCTATCTACTAAATATATATTTGTATTTATGCACTTCAAACTATATATAAAGTGATGCTAGCAAGAGCAGGAGGTTGAAGACTTTCTGAAGAGAAGGTTCAAAGCATGAAAAGATACAAGATGTCATGGAATGTTTTAAGGAAATATGGCTGAAAACATTTCAGGGCATCTGAGGTAACTGTGTTACCTGTGTTTTTTCATATATAAACATTTTCTCAAGTGAAATTAGTAAAGAGACTTAATCTGGTTAACACCCTATTTCTCTGAAATCAAGTAAAGTTAGAACATTCTTCTCTCAAGAAATATATGAAATGTAGAGACATATTTTCATACTTTTGGTTAGTATATTTTGACATCTTTCTTAAGTTTCCCAAATAGCTTTCCAAGATTTTTTGGCTTGTCAAGAAACTTCATTCTCAGTTTGACTGAGTTCAATTTATAATAAGACTATTTTAAGTATTAACTTGAAAGTAAAACTAAAGAGTACAGTATTACTATGTGAAGCAAAATTTAATAGGCTTATGGTAGCAGTCATTAGATTATGGGCAATGTCTACCAATCATATAAAGAGTAAATAATATGTCCATTTCAATTACTACACTCAGACCACCCCCAAAATCTCTCAAGGTATATCTTTTCTCAGGAGAGATAAATTAAGAATATGAACTCTAGAAAGTTTAAATCCAGCTGTCTCAACCACTTGAATTTTTACAGAAAGAAACTGAAGATGAAAAAGTAAAAGGATAACTCAATTACACTTTCTTAAAAATGGGTAAAATAAAATCCTGAAGCCAGACTCTTGTTCTGAAATTTACAGAGAAGATTCCCAGAAGTCATCTAATATACCCCTCGGCCTCTAAGAATAATTACTCCTAAGCCTTCTGAAATGTATGTTATCAGCTTGATTTTATAAAAACTTCAAAAAAAATACTTTAGAGCCTACTATTTCATATACTATCAGAAAGATTCAGCTCACATATTTTTTATAGCCCTTTAATATAACTTTTTAAACAAATAACAGATATAGTCTGCTTCAAGACAAGCAATTCAATACATCTTTTCTTTTGTTCATTTATGTGTATTGGATAAGAAACTTGAAAATTTGTTAAGTGATAAGAATTTGAAGAATTAAAGAAATATACTGAAAGGGCTGTTCATTTGCTCTTAGTTCCTGATAAACCCTCAGAGGGGAAAGAAAATGCCATATTGGACAAAAAAGAGTAAGGAGAGAGAGAGAGAAATGAAGGGAGGAAGGAGGAGAGGAGAAAAAGGAGGAGGAGGAGGAGGACAAGGAGGAGAGATATCACTACAATTTACACCATCACACTATAGGATAACAAAGCATTTTCTAGCCAAGCATTCAGTTAAAAGTCATGCCAGATGGAGTGAAATTTGCAGTCCAGATGGGCAATACATCCCAGAGATCCATATGGATGGCATGTGGAAGCTAGTTAGGTACACACTGCCAGCTAGATTATCTATCTTATCTATCTACTAAATATATATTTGTATTTATGCACTTCAAACTATATCTGCTTCCTTCTCTTCACATCATGACTTCTACAAGATTCAGAAAAGATGATCCTATGTAGAGAGCCAACACTCTAAGTTTACTTTTACACCCTATCTCTGAGTCTCCTTCCTGACAGTCACAGCTGGTTGTACACAAGTTTGTAGAATTTGTTCACTCATTCATTTATTCATTCCTTTATTCAACAAATTTTTTACTGAGGGGTAGTGAAGTACCAGACACCTGTTACAGTTAAAACAGAGATGACGGGCAGGTGAAGTGAGAGGACACACTGCATCTGCAGCAAGCCAAGGAGATACTCCACCCAAGAAGTATCATCAGTTCTAGCTGTGAGATCTCACATTGCAGGGTCGCAATTAGAAAACAACAAACAAAACAAAACTTCTAATACCTCAAAGACTTTCTTCTGAGTTCAGGAGATATTTCTTAGCTACCTAACCATTCACTGAGGGAGTCTCAAATAAAGACAATATTGAGAATCCTTTGTGATCCCTCGAGATTTGCAGTCATTCAGACTAAAGAAATCAACACAAACAAAGCATACTGAAATTTAAAAGTTCTATTTAAAACAAGATAAAGGGCGCCTGGGTGGCTCAGTGGGTTAAGCCGCTGCCTTCGGCTCAGGTCATGATCTCAGGGTCCTGAGATCGAGGCCCGCATCGGGCTCTTTGTTCAGCGGGGAGCCTGCTTCCTCCTCTCTCTCTGCCTGCCTCTCTGCCTGCTTGTGATCTCTCTCTGTCAAATAAATAAATAAAATCTTTAAAAAAAAAAAAACAAGATAAAAATACTAAATTTGCCTTTAATCCACATCTTGATGATAATACACTGGAGTTTTTTTTTTAACATAATCTCATAAAACTTTTATACATATCTAGATACAGGCATGTATGTAGATGTGTTTATATACCCATATATGCATTTTTGTGTGCATTATACATACATATGTATATATACATACATATATGTATGTATATATATATATTTTCTAATTTGAATCTTGAAGACAATATGTATGTAGGTGTGTTTATGCATGTATACATACATATGTATATGTATACATACATATACATATGTGTATATACATACATATACATATGTATATATACATACATATACATATGTATATATACATACATATACATATGTATATATACATACATATACATATGTATATATACATACATATACATATGTATATATACATACATATACATATGTATATATACATACATATACATATGTATATATACATACATATACATATGTATGTATACATGCATAAACACACCTACATACATATTGTCTTCAAGATTCAAATTAGAAAATTTTTAAATGGTATGTTCTTTTCATACTCACTCTTCTTTGCACTTTGGTTTCTCTTTGCTTGAACGGCATTTTTCACAAATACTTATATGTATTATAATTGCCCATATGCATCTTCATGCTTAAATTAAAAACATGAAGTATGAATTTCAGGCTTGAGTTTTGTTTTGTTCTTTTAACAGAAAAATACTGATGGATTAGAACCTTATAATTCTATGACACACTAATTTTACTAAATTTGTTAAATTTATCTCATGTTCTAAAATATATGTCATTAGCCTATTTTTATTAAAAAATCACATTAAAGTTCTATGATAGGACATTAATTCTTCATCTACCACTGGGAATAATAGATGCCCACATAGTTAAAATTTTTATAATACCAGAAGAGTTTCTGAGTTCTGACTTTTATAAACAGAAATAAAGTGAGTTGAGAAATATTGGGTCCATTTTATGGCATGAGAACTACATATAGACTATTACATATTGAACTTAAACGTGGTTACGCCCTACATGCTCTATCTCACAGTACACTTTCAATATTAAGTTTCACTTTTCCCTAGAAATCGGCAAAATTCTTAGCGATTTTTGGCCAATATTTCCACTCTGGATAAATCTATGTTTTCTATTTTATTTACTGTCCAGTTTCCAAATATGTCTTCTATTACTTAACACTATAATTACTGCATCAGGATACAAAAAAATTCTTGGTCACTGACATAAAATTTCTATTTTATTTTTTTAAATCAGTTTCTAAAGTCTGAGATGAAGTAAGAGTCCTTATTATGCAAAAGTTGTCTTATATAGAACTCCTTGTCTGTCACTAGCAAGAACCAGCACAAAGCAAGGCATAGAGTAAGAATTCAATAAATATTTGGGAAATGCTTGAAACAAATCTTCCTCTGGCTGCTTTGCTTCTCTCTTTTAATGAGTGGTATATTAATAGTAATTATCACATTTTGACTAGTCCTGAGAACTCAAAAATGCTTACTCTAATTCCCAGATTCTTACAGTTAATAAGTGGTATACTGAACATTCAAAGTTTGAGGGCGCCTGGGTGGCTCAGTGGGTTAAGCCGCTGCCTTCGGCTCAGGTCATGATCTCAGGGTCCTGGGATCGAGTCCCGCATCAGGCTCTCTGCTCAGCAGGGAGCCTGCTTCCCTCTCTCTCTCTGCCTGCCTGCCTCTCCATCTACTTGTGATTTCTCTCTGTCAAATAAATAAATAAATAAATAAAAAATTAAAAAAAAAAAAGTTTGAACTGAGTGCATTGCTTGGAACGTTTACGGCCAAGTTGTTGGCAAAGGGACTCCTGGCTGACTCCGTCAGTTAAGCATCTGACTCTTGATTTTGGTTCAGGTCATGATCTCAGGGTCATGGGGTTGAGCCCCACATTGTGCTCCATGCTTAGCATGGAGTCTACTCATCCCTCTCCCTTTCCCTCTGTTCCTCCCCCTGTTCACTCTCCTTCTTCTCCCCCTGCTCTCTGTCACTCTGTCTCTCAAATAAATAAATAAACTTTTTAAAAAATAGTCAAATCGTTGGTGAATAAATGAACAAAAAGGAGAATGTATAAATCCATATATTCTAACTACCAACCCATATTGTTTGTATTAAATAATGCTGCTGCCTAGTAGTTTAGTAAATAGATTCCTAAAAAATAGCAGTTTCAAAAATAGATTTAAAAAGTAACTCTGTAAACTTACATACATCCACCCATTCAAATGCACATACAGATAAACTTATCTCCGTCACACATTCACAGAGTATTGGTAGAAATACCACATTAAAGAGAAAGAAGAAAGGTATGTTTCAACAAACAAAGCAGATGTCCTAGTGCTTTCATATAGTTCACTTTATACCATCTCAGAAGATACAAGTTTAACTGATAGGATAACAGGAAGAGAAGAAGCATGATGGTGATTAATTCTGTGCAAGAGCTTTTAGGATAATGTCATCACAGCTATCCTGGAATAATAGAACATTAAAAAAAAACAATTTATACGGATGGACACTCCACTCACAATCCCATGTTTAAGATTAGAAAAATTACAAGATTACAAAAACAAAGGCAATATGAGTGAAAACAGTGAAGCAGACTGAAGCAATCTTTAGACTATCATTTCTTATTCTTTAAGCTGTCTACTGCCTCAGTTGCCATGGTAGCAAGTACTTTATTTTTCCTTAATTTTATTTTTTTCAAGAATTTCATTTGAAAGACAAAGCCAATCACTATCCTGTTTTATTTTCATTAAGAGCACAAACAAGGGCTCAACAGTTGCTATTTACTGAATGATATTACAGGGAAGCCAGAGTTGCCTTATATAAAACTCTCTGAAGGAGGTATTTATTCCTCGTTTACATATAAGGAAACAAGTCTTAGAGAAATATAACTTGTCTAAAATCACACTTAGACAAATAGAAATTTCATATCATTTGAAACCAGGTCTACCTGATTACAAAACCCCCTATAAATCAAAATTATATCTTGCTACTGCTTTATCTGCCACTGATTTTAATTCCATACATAATATGAAAAGGGAATTAATAAATTCCTAATTGATTCCATATGTCAAAGAATTCTTTGATCTTGTCTATCTGATGAACTATTCTAATTCTGTGGAAGTATTCAGATTTTCCTGATGAATCAGATGTGGGTTGTGAAAGACAAAAAGTAATCCAGAACAACTACAAGGTCTTTGGCCTGAGCACTGAAAGGATGAAATTGCCACTAAATGAGATGGCAAGGCTGTGAAAGAAGCAGGTTTGGGAAAAATTCAATCGCTCTATTTTGCGCATGTTGAGTTTGAGGTTTCTATTAGTCATCTAAACAGAGATGTCATGTTGGCAGTTAGATATACAAATCTGGAGACCACATTAGCATGCAGACAGAAAACCAAAAAACTGGAATGAAGTCATCAGGAAGTGAATACAAATAGACAAGAGAAGTGGTCCAAACCCAAGCCTTGGTGCACTCAACAATAGGAGTCCTGAGCCAGCAAAGGAGAATGAGCAGGAACAAATCAGTGAAGCAGGGTGGGGAGAGACCAAGAGAGGGATGTGCCCTGGAAGTCCAGAGACTGACACGAATCAAGTAGGCAAGAGTGATCATCTGTATCAAATGCTGCTAAGAGATCAATTAAGACAAGGACTGAACACTGGCCACTAGATTTAGCAATGTGGAGGTTGGTTTTAGCAGGTGGTTGGGAGAAAAGCCTCCCCCTCCGCCCGGCTATGGATTTATCCAACACAAAAACAATCTCCTCCAACTTTAGTGAAGTGGCTAATCACCTCTATGACCAAATCCTCCTCTAACCGGAATTCGGTTACTGACACAGCCCCAGCCTTTGCTCTCTTGTTCACACCAAGGGGCACAGTGCTTGATCTGTAAGTGTCTCTGTCAGCTTCCCCTTGTGTGATTCTTACAGGCTGCTATCCTTCCACACCTTTGGGCTGTGGCTTGCCAGTGTCAGGATGGCCAGGGCGCAGAGTGGCAGGCACAACCTCCCGTGGCAGGTGGAGGTAATCACGGAGATACTGGATACCTTTCTTGGTAAACTCCCAGTAGAAATGCCCAAGCAAGCTGTTCCTTTATGGACCCCATGATTCAAGAAACTGCGTGACCTTCGTGACATGAAGTTTGGACACATTCTCTTCTAACAGGCCAGGGTTTTTAGGTGTGTGGACGTCCTTCTTGGCCACCATGATTCCCTCCTTGAAAAGGAGTTCATAAATGACAATATGGTTCTTCCAGAACATCAAACTCTTGTCAGGACCAGGGCTGGAAACGAAGGGGAATGCATGGCACATGAAAAGACTCACTGGTATAAATTTACAATGAAAAAGAAGAACTGAAGGCAAGTGTGTTTATACAATACTTTCAAAGCATATTGTTGCAAAAGGAACCAAAGAAATGAGGTGGTACCTAATAAGGAAAGGAGGGAGAGAAATAAGAACAAGTTGTGCTTAAGGGAGAGGGGCTACTAGGAGGTGAAAAATTATGATGTAGGCTGGAAAGGGATGAATTTCTGGAGCAGTGTGCTTCAGCTGGTAAAAGGAGATAGAATCTATGAAGGAAGACACTGACTTTAGAGAGAAGGGAACACCATCTTTGAGAACAGGTGGTGAGGCAGAGCATGTGGATTCCCTTGCTGGTAATTATTGTGCTGGGGGTTTACATAAGTGCTCAGGAACTGAGGAAGCTGAGACATCAGCTAACAGTCGGGTTAGGGGAGGGAGTATTGAATGTTTGAAGTGAGGAAATGGTATGAAACTGTCATGTAAAAGAGAGACAGAATATTAAAACATACCTATACTAAAGAACATAGCTTGTTTATGCAAACAAATCAGTTGATTTTAACTCCCTCAATTAAAGGGACAAATTTGGCTATGAATGGGTGGGTTGTTAGAATCTAGAGTTTTTACATCATGAGAGAAAGCAGTTTAGAATGCATGCTCTCTGGAGGAGGCAGTTTCACAGATTGGTAACAGAAGGGATAGAAGGAACGAGTTACACATGTCCAGTTCATTCTATCAAACTCATCTATGAAGGAAGCCCTTTCTTCCCAGGGAAGTACAAGTTAGGCCAGAAGTATTACTCTAATGGGAGTCCTAACACCCGAGAGAAGGGAACATGACTCCCCTTTCTCCCATTCTCATGTCCTCTTTTTTCATTCACTATACTTTTTTCTTGGGCATCATGAAAATAAATATCTGACCAAGTTTTGTCCCAATCTGTCAGCCAATTCTTATTTTCACTCTCTGCATACCCAACTAAGAGTCCACGGTCTATTGTATCATTCATTGCCTTGCCAATACGTTCACCCTATTTCTTAATATACTTTTGTTTGACCCATTCAGTAAATAGTTGTATTAATCCAATTGTCCAGCTTCTCTGCTACAAACTGATCAGATAATTGATGCCGCGGCCGCTTGCCATCCTCAACCTTAACAGTGCCCTCCATATTGCCTGGGCCCCCATCACCCCCATATTCTTTTCATAGCAGTCCAATAAACCTTTCTCCCGTCTGCTGAGGCCTCTCTTCACTGCCTGCTCACTTACTTGCAGCAGATTAACAGTGGGTCGTTTTATACTGAAGTTCCTTTCCTTACAATCTCACATGTGTTTGTCCCTCTCCTTATTTCTTTTTCTCTCATCTCAAAGTCTGAGACTGATGCTTCCACTTCAATTTTGTCACAAGGAGAAAGGGAAGCTTCCTGGCAATTTTGAGTCTGTGGGGATCTTTTTAGGCATCATGAGCAGAGTCTTGCACTCTCTTTTCTGAGAGACGGTCTCTTTTGTGGGTGTTCCCTAATTGTCCCTGTACAGCATCCAAATATTCACTGGCCTCCCCAAACTTAGTTTGCTAGAGACTATCTTCTAACATCACTTAAAATCCTAGCTGATTAGAGACAGAGAAGACACTAGCGATCGTCTAGTACAGTATAATATTCTGCACCATAGTATCCCCTATGGTGCTTTAAATACCAATGTTTGGGCCTCACCACTAGTGATTTTTTTTTATTTAATTAGTTTAAGGATGCCAAAGTAGCATTTTTCTAAATCTCCCCAGGATTTTTTTTTTTCAATGTGCAAACAGGATTAAGGGATAGCTGATATAATAGAATTCTTTTTTTTTTTTTTAACTATAATCAAACTGAACATAAGAAAGATAAAACTGTCCTGCTTTTCTTGGTCATACCATGAATCATTCTAAGCTAAGTAGGACAGAGCTTCCCAGCCAGTGTGTTGCAAACAGATTATAGGTGTACTGAGACAGCAGTCTCTCAGCTTCAGGGTGACTCGTCAGATCCTGGGACTTCCACAGCCCCTGAAGTACTCTATACGAGGCTTAAGCATCCTCCTCTGACTACATTAATGTAATGTAAAAATATTATGATTTCCTATCTGTGCTATAATGTGAACAAGATCTAGAATCACTGATCTGCTGTATTCTTTTCCTCAAAGCCACTGGCTAGTATTTCTTCTTTGAGAAGCTTCTCTTTTCACCATTTCTACATTAAATTCCATTTTTAATGTTCCTTCTCTCCTTTAAGACCAGGTGCTGTGACGAGGTATGTGTTATCAGTATAGTCTTCAGTCCAATAACTAAATAAGGAATGAAAAATTTAAACACCAGCTAGGGAGTAATCTTAGCAAAACTTCATTTTAAATGAATGTGAATACTAGTGAATTATTAAAAGTTATTATTATGCCCTGGAACACTACAGCCTCCTAGGTGGAACTGTAGATATCTAAATGACTATGACCAAGTCACAGTTTTTCAGCTTGTTGATTACAAGGCCATGCAGACACAGAATTAAGAGTGTATCATGTCATGATAAATTATGGGCATACATTAATTTCTTCAATTTATCTGCCTTGTAGTTGACATTCACCACACATAAATAAATGAAAGGAACACAAATATTAACATTTCATAACAAAGACAGACATTCGTATTATAAATGCTTTGCTTTAATATAAAAAGGCCCATAATCAGTAACATGATTATGGTGCCTTCGACAGCATTATATACATTAGCAGCCCCAGTCATGCAAAATAAATATTAATTTGATTAAACTGATTAGATGCAAGGAACTGGAAAAGTCTTTGAATTTTGATTGTATTATTAAAGCACCAACTCAGTAGTACATGGGATCTAGTGTCAAAGAGATCCAAGTTCAAATCTCCAAGCTTCTTTCCTGTTGAATTAAAGCTTTGACTAAACTTCCCTGGGCCTCAGTTTTCTGAGAAGTGGAGATTAAAATAGGTTTTGACTCAATGGGGTCTGGTAAAAATTAAGTGAAATAATGTATTTAAAGCATTTACTGTCATTGTCCCTTCTCGGTACTCAGAATCCTAAACCTAATTTCCAAATATCTTTATTCTACCCCAAGATTGTGTTGCATTTATCCCTTGCCCAAGTGTTTTCTGTTGCCCGAATTTTTTTACTCATATTCAAAATCCAACTCCAGTGCCCTCCAGACCAGAATCTTTCTATCCTCACACAGTTATAGTCTATACTTCAGTTGTGGCCCTTACTAAGCTCTCCAATAGGTGAGTTATTAGCACATTGGCATGCTTGTCCACACAACTGCTGCTGAAGTTGTGGGAGCTGCTGAAGAATGTGGATGGTTCTCCACACAACAGCCTGTAAGATCTTCAAATATGTAAATCAGGCCATTCCACGCTCTTACTCTCAGGCCTCCAGAAGCTTCCTATCACACTTTGGAGAAAATACAAAGCTTCTTCCATGTCTTAGAAAAGTTCTCCAATTATTGATCCTGGCACTCTGTCCTCACTTCATGCCACCGCACCCCTACATACTGTTCACTGCCACACAATCCTGCAGTCTCCCAAATATCATTTCATATGGCACAGTGAAAATCTACTGAGTACCAACTGAGTCGAATGCTATTTTAGGCATTTAGGATACCTGGTGAACACAATAGACAGACACTCTTCTTTGTAGAGCTTTCACTGCAGTAGGAAGAAGTGCAGAAACCAACACAATAAGTAAACTATATTGGATGTCAGAAGGGGATAAGTGCTGGGAAAAAGTAGAGCAGTGGAGGGGGAACAGGCACTAAAGCAAGGGAAGAAGGATTATTTAGTTGTGATTTTAAATCCCATAGTAAGCATTGTTCTCTTCTTGGTATTTGCAACTGCTGCTATGGTTTCCTCCATCAGTTATGTAAGGGTTTGCCTAAATGTTAGCACTCCTGAAGGTCTTTATCTGAAGAGAGTGTAAAAAGTATGCCCTGACTCTTATGCTGCAACACTTCATTCCCTTAGCTTTATTTTCTCCATTGTACTATATGTGAAAAATGATATTTATTCATTTTATAAGGGAATATATTTTTTGTTTTATTAACTGTTGCATTCATTCCCAGTGCTTAGGACAATATTTGGCATAAAGTTGTTAATAATTAGTTACTGAATAAATTAATGTAGGTAATCATTAGCTTCAGATGATGGTTATTAAATATAAAAGGAAGAGCCAAGAAAACTAAAATTTAATCAACAATATATTATTTTTCAATAAGCTGGAGAAGTTTTCATATTAAAAAATTCTGCTTTGATGCTCATAGCACTCTTATTGATAACAATGATAACAATGACCTGCCAAACTTCTTTCAATTGGACCATGCAATTCATTAACTCAATAATTATGAATTGAGTGCCTATAATATTCTAAGTTTTACACTAAGCACAAGGGATACAACAATTCACTATATATATATGAAACTAATATAGCACTGTAGGTTAATATAATAGAATTTAAAAAAATAAATAAAAATAAATTTTAGAAATTGAAATAATTATCTTTTAAAGTCATCTTTAATTAATATAAAGCCCTGCATATATATTATTAAAAAATTAAAATACAAAGACTTTGAAGAGCATCACCCTGCTTCTTTTGAGTAAAATCACCCTTCAACAAGGGTCATGGAAGTCCCCTGTCTGGATTCCCTGCTAAGCAGGAACTGGAGTCTGCTTCTCTCCCTCTTGCCCTGTTCTCTCTCTCTCTTTCTCAAATAAATATATAAAATCTTAAAAAACAAAAGCAGTTCAAACAAATACCATAAGATATAAACATCAGTTTTTTCCCTCAGCCTTTCAATCTCTACCTGGATATGGCCTTATTTGTAGATATTTATGCATTTTTAATATATATGATATATATATATATATACACACACACAGATATATATACACACACATATATATGATATATATGTCATTGAACAATGAATGGGGCCAGTTAATATCTTCACTTGATATATATATATACCACAAAATATTAAAGAAATCTGTTATTTCCTTCTTGGGAATGTCAAAAATATTTCTATTATAAGAAATTTGAGTAAGATCTTCCTTATTTTTGCAATTCAAATGTTAAAATGTTTTTCTGGCAACTTTAGTGTTTTCCCAGTGGAATAAATGGCAAACACGTTATAAATATACTAAGTATAATAACTGGTCATTAAAGCTTAATATTCAACATACAAAATTCATTTTACATTATGGCCACTAACAAAACAAAGCTAACCAGTTAAAAAGAAAACTGCTTAGCAGTAAAGATAACTTGATTAGAGAGATGGAAAAAGAAAGGCTTCTTTATTGAAAGAGGATAAAACAAACATATTAAAGGTTAAATATCTCACAACTAAATCCATAACTTATATATTAAAGAAAAAAATTATTTATGAGAGCTCTGAGCACTAAAAGTTTATATGGTTCAAATTTATCCTCTGGAACCAAAATGGATGCAGTAATGGGTCTAAACTACTGAATAGTTTTTATAATCTATAAATTGTAATGTACCATGTTTTATACTTTGATAACTATCAAAGTTCTTTCTTTACAAAGAATTGTAAAGATATGAACAAATACCTGAAGTTTCACACAAGAGCAAGAAAGGCATAATTTGAGGCAGAGAATGGCCAATAAGCTTTATTAACTATTATACCTATTAATGGTTTTAACCTATTTTCTGTCTGGTGATGTAATACCTTTAATCATCTTAAAATTACCCATAAAAAGCTACATTCATGACACCTTAGGGAAGGAAGGTGATGGGGATGCCTCCCTGTATGAGTTAAGCCTTCAAGCAGAGGACAGATTCTGGTAGCAGTGGAACCAAGAGTATCTAAGGTAATTGGAACTGAGCCCACAGCATGAATCAGAAGCAACAAGTCTGGTGCAAATGGCAGGCAAATTTAAAATCCCCCTTTTGCATCTTCAGACATGGTAAGGGCTCCAAGATACCCATAGTAAAGTAGATATGTTATTTAGATATTAAAGGAAAGAGCTTAAGGAAAGGCCATTTATTTATTCAAAGATATATATGTGTGTATGTGTGTGTATTGAATTCTTATAGCTATTTGAACTGCTGAGGATTCTACTGTGAACAAAACAGGAAAAAAAAAAGTCTTTTCCTCATGGAGCTTATCTTTCAGTGGAGTAAACAGAACTGAATTTTTTTAGAGATATTTAAAGGCCTCCATAAGAAAATAACATCTGAACAGAAATAGACTTGAAGTGAGGAAATGAGCCATGGGGGTATCAAAGGAAGAGTGTACTGGGTAGAACAAAGAAGAAATACGAAGGTGGTAAGGTAGTAGCACGCTCAGAGAGTAACTAAAGAATAAGGAGGGTACATGAGCACAGAAGTTCTAGATGATGAAGTCAAGAGTGCAAAAACAGGAAGCCAGAGTAAGGTGGATGTTATAGGGCATTAACTAGGCATTGGCTTTTATTCTGAGTAAGACAAGGAAGCAGGTTTGGGAGGCTTTGGAAGGCCTTGAAGGTAAGAGAGGCATGATTAAGTGATTGACTAACATTTAAAAAAAAATATTCTGGCTTCTGGGTTAAGAGTAAAGCATGGGTAAATATCCAGTAGTGGAGTTACTGAATCATAGGGTAGCTCTATTTTAAATTTTTTGAGGAACCTCCATACTGTTTTCCACAGTGGCTATATCAGTTTTCATTCCCACCAACAGCATGAGGGTTCCTCCTTCTCCCTATCCTCACCAACACTTGTTGTTTCTTGTGTGTTTTATTCTAGCCATCATGACGAGTTTGAGGTGATATCTCATTGTGGTTTTGATTTGCATTTTCCTGATGTTGAACATCTTTTCATTATTTACAATAGCCAAGATATGGAAAAAAAAAAACAAACAACTCAGTGTCCATTGATAAATGAATGGATAAAGATGATGTGATAATATATACAATGAATACTATACAACCATAAATATAAGTGGATACAGAGAATATTATACTAAGTAAATAAGTCAGTCAGAGAAAGCTAAATACCACATGATTTCACACAGATGTAAAATTTAAGAAACAAAGCAAAAAAAATAAAAAAGAAGAAGAAGAAGAAAGGAAGAAAAGAAGAGACCAAAACAAACAAACAAAAAACCAAAAAAACCAGACTCTTAAGTATAAAGAACAAACTGGTGGTTGGAGAGGAGAAGAGAGGTAGGTAATGGATGGGTGAAACAGATCAAGGGGATTAAGAGTACACTAAACATGATGAGCACTGAGTAATGTATGAATTACTGAATCACTATGTTGTACAACTGAAAATTATATTGGAATTTAAAAAAATAAATAAATAAAATTAAAAGACAAAAACAAATGAGGCCTGGGGAGGGGAGGTTGGAGTGGTACAAGGGAAATGAGGTAGGACACCACTCAGGTGAAAACTAATGGTGGCTCAGACAAAGGTGGACAGGGTAAAGGCGATGAGACATGGCTGGACTCTAAAACAATTCTGAAGGTAGATTTGGAAGTGAGAGACATGCATAACTTCAAGAATTTTATCTACACAATGGAAGGACAGAATTGCCATAACTGAGTTAGGGAAGACTATGGTTGGATCAGGTTTAGAAGGAAGATGCAAAACTCAATTTTCAACATGTTGAGTTTTAGATACCTATTAGACATTCACATGGAGATTTCAAGTAGGTGTTTGGAACTGTGATCTTGGATTTCAGTGGAAAGTCCTGGCAAGAATTATAAATCTGAGCACCTTCAGTGTACAGACTAAGGGGAGCAAATATTGGGAGAGAAGACAAGTCTAAGACTGAACTCTCCAGTACCCTAATATTAAATAGTCCAGAGAAATGAAGAAGGACCAGAAAAAGAAGCTAAAAGGAGGGCCAGTAAGCATTATGGTAGCATAAATGTTTCACTAATGGAGCAGCCCACTGGGGCTCCTGCCTGAAGCAAGAGGCTTCTATCTGGAGACAGCAGCCTCTTTGTCCAAGCTGAGAACTTAGAGAGCAAACCAGGTAGACTGAAAAAGGAGACAGAATTTTCCTGACCAACCAGGTCACCCAAATTCATTTTGGTGACCAAAGAAGTCACCAGATGATATTCATGATGATGATGTTCAGTCACATGATTGTTTTCCCATTCTGACTTCAATGGAAGGTCAGGATGGAATTATAATAATAAACAATACCTGCCTGTAATTTGATACAGAGCTCAATGCCAATACCCCTAACAATCTGGGAGTGGTAGATGTCAATGGTAAGGGATACAGTATAGATTCTTTGAGTAAAGTGTAGATATAAACCAGTGATAAATTTTTTTTTCTAAACAGAATGTATTTTATTTTATTAAGTTTTTAATTTTAATTCCAGTATAATTAACATACAATGTTATATTAGTTTCAGGTGTACAACAATTCAACACATTATTCAGTGCTCATCTTGATAAGTGTACTCTTTAATTCCATTACCTACTTCACCTATCCCCTCCTCATCCTCCTTCTTGCTGGTAACCATAAGCAGAATATATTTTAAATGAAATTATATGTGGGGGACGCCTGGGTGGCTCAGTTAGTTAAGCAGCTGCCTTCGGCTCAGGTCATGATCCCAGGGTCCTGGGATCGAGTCCCACATCGGGCTCCTTGCTCGGCAGGGAGCCTGCTTCTCCCTCTGCCTCTGCCTGCCTCTTTGTCTGCCTGTGCTCGCTTGCTCTCTCTCCCTCTGTCTCTGACAAATAAATAAATAAAATCTTTAAAAAAAAAAAAAAGAAATTATATGTGGGAGCCCAAGATATAAGACATATAACAGCAGAATTTCTTTCTTTGAGTCAGAGGTAACAGAATCAGAGTCCTTGTTTAGCGCCTGCTGAAGCTACCCTTGAGGCATTTTGACACAGTCCCAGGGAACTTGGTAAACATGGCTTAAAAACACAGCTTAAACCTAAAAAAAAACTTAAAAATAAACCAGTTCAGAATTAAAAATAACTGGTATTTGCAGCAGTTACAGAAAGTCTGGGGGAAATGGACCTTAATAAAATGTGCCCAGGTTGTCAATGCATTGTTTCACCCACCTTTATAGCAATAATATTAAATAAATTATAATTTAAAGAAAGTGAGAAGTTTTATAGTCTAGAAGAAAATTAAGTTTGATGCAATTAAGAATACACACATTCAGTAAGTTTTATCCATTTTGGGAACACAGTAACTCTAAGGTAAGGGGGTTAAAAAAAAAAAAAGATGCATTTAAAAGTTTAAAAAAAAAAGAAAAGCAAGATAGTATGCTTTTCCCCAACCACCTTGGGAAAGACAGAAGTTACAGTCAAGAGCAGGCAAGATAATGAACTTACAGTTGCAATATCAATCTATTTTAATCAAATAGAAGATAAGCCTTCCTGGCACGAAGTAGAAGTGTGAATAGGAAAGCAATCTTGTGGGGTCCCTCAAGAGGAATATTCCAGCTTATTTAGAGATGTGAGACTTTCAGGAGATATTCAAAATAGTGAAAACAGAGATGCTCAAAATGTACAGCACTAATTTAAAAGAGTAGATAAAGGGGTGCCTGGGTGGCTCAGTGGGTTAAGCCTCTGCCTTCAGCTCAGGTCATGATCCCAGGGTCCTGGGGTCGAGCCCCGCTTTGGGCTCTCTGCTCAGCTGGGAGCCTGCTTCCCCCTCTCTGCCTGCCTGCCTCTCTGCCTACTTGTGATCTCTCTCTGTCAAATAAATAAATAAAATATTTTTTTTTAAAAAAAGAGTAGATAAAAAGGAGTGTCGTGAGCAATACAAATTCATATTTATAAATGTTCATTAAAATAATGAGTATCTTAGGCAATTTTAATGATCTAAAATGATATGTCATTAACTTCATCCATCTCCTGTACAGAATTGAGACGTTAATTTTTCTGTCCAAGGCCAAAAGATGTTTACAAATGTGAGCAGTTAAGTGATCTGCAAAGATGTCAGAGTAACTTACATATGCAATGTAAAACTCCCACTACAATCTGTTTTCAGACTGCATATGCAGTATATCCACAATTCCATCCTATGGGCATGTGGGTACAGTTTCTAAAAACAGACATTCCAAAGAAGAACAAATGTCCTGATGATCTAGATATGTATCTGGATCTTTTCTTATACAAATCTGATACCTAAAAATCTGACATAATATGAAACTAACTCATTTTTTCCTTGTAAATTATGTAATGGCAGGGAATTTTGTTTTGCTTATTGTTGTAATCTCTGTGCTTAGAACAGAGCCTCACATTAAGTCACAATCAATGAATATTTGTTGAATGAATGAACGTTGGTTAACATACACAAGCTAGAGTGACAACACCATTCCCTGGAAGTCAGTGAAAAGGCTCACTTTAAACAAGCTAGTTTGCATAATAGACTTATAGATTTGCATGGGTAGGAGGCCTTAAAATGCATATTCACTTTTTACTTCCAAATTATAGACAATACACTGCATTTTTGGTGAGGACAGAAACATAACAACATCTGGTAATCAAAACAAATTGCAGAAGCTAAGGAACTGATTTTTCTAATTTTGCTTAAACTGATAATAATCAGAAGTGATTAGGGAAGGAGAAAAACCCTAAAACATGGTTGGGTGGCTTTAGGTTTTTCCACTTAGATTAGAAGTAGGCCAAAGCTTACTTCTATGTGTGTAAAATGGGAGAGAGGAAAGGAAACCCTGCATCCTAAATAACTCTGCTTATCATAATTGCAACCAATTCTTGTGTGAATTACTCTGCTGTAATTATTCATTCGGTATTACTATAAATATAAAATTACTCATTCTTATAGTCAACCAGTGGTATAATTTCTCCTTCTCATACAGTCCCAGATCTTTCTGTCTATAGTTTTATTAGAAGGCTTATATCTATATTTCTTACATGAGAATGATTTGCAATTTAATCTCCTCAGTTCACCATCAGTTCTCTTAAAGAGCATGGATAATGGCTTACTCACCTTTAACTCTAAGATATTGATGACTGCATCATAAAATGTGACAGAAAAATCTACATTTTTGTTTCTTTATCCTTTGAGTTTATAAGCCTTATGAGAGTAAAGACCCTTACTCCCAACTATATCTTCTATGCTAAGAAAAAAAGTGTTAAAACAATACTTAATGTTTAATTAGAAAAAATCCTAATTAGAATAGTTATGGTTGTGAAGAACCACAGACATGAGGCCAGAGAGCATGTGTCACTGTCATACTTGTTAGTTAAAAGCACTTTTACAAAGATATTTTAACGATTAAAATTTAAGTTAGATAATTCAGGACACTAGGAAATTTTTTTGTGGAAATGAAATTGTTATGTGTTAGCTAAAGATACCATGTTTTTGAGTCTGGAGTCTATTTTGAAGAGAGAAGTGTTAACCACATCAGTTTCCACCTAAGATGTGATGAAAGTAAGACTGTGATATTGGGGTTAAAAAAGGCCAGTTTTACTCAGTACTCTTTTATCTCCTGTAAACAACACAGCTACATTTGGGATATTCGCAAAAAAGAAAACACACACATACCCCACAAAGAAACAGTTTTCACTATTTTCTTGATCAGAACATTAAGCCACCAATCCTTTATAGTAAAACACTTGTCATATTATTCTTCACTAATTGGTTCACAATTAGTATATCTTCTCCTTACCAAGGGAAAAGATTCCACGTGAAATGGTGAACAGGAAAGAATCAGCGAAATGAAAGAGACAGGTGTTTTGGAAAAATGGATTTTCCTTCAATAAACAATAAAATACAGTCTTCCTAGGGTAGATGACAATCATATGACAATCATAATCAAACTTGCAAATCCAGAAAAATACAGAGTAGAAGCATGCTCATTACTTTATATCCCCTTTCTTAATTATTAATTTCACAGGTTCAGAGCCAGACCAAATCCTAGAATCTATACATTGGTTTAGCATTTGTCCCAAGTCACGATCTTATATACAGTATCTAATTATGATAAGGGTGATGACAAAATGTCTTAAGGAATTTCCTCTCTAAATTTTACCTTAGACAGCAATCAGAATTAAGACAATGACATTTACTAGTTCTAGGCTTTCTCAGAATTTTGATAAAAGTAACAACTTCCAAGTTACAGGTTATATAAATGAAAAAAATCTTTCAATATGTTAAATATGATATCAACTGAAAAGTGAAGGAAGTCAGACCATAATGTAATTAACTATGCTAGTAAAAGACATTTCAGAATAACTTAGTCTGTTAAAATGTTAATAATTGGCAAATTTCATACAGAATGAAATTAAGCCAGTTTATTAAAGCATAGAGGTAATAATGCTATGAGATAATGCTATGATATAATAAAATAATCAGTTTTACTCTCTGAATTAGTACTAGAATTCAATTTCATGCTCACCATCGACTTGCAAAGAGTTGTCCTGAGCCATAGGAGAACTTACTTAGCTAAAAAATATGGCTGTTTAAATAAAAAATTATGACAGTATGGGATATGTCCCTACTATCACTAAAATAAATAAAATGGCATATTTCAGTTTTCTAAGGGAAAAAACCCTACATACTATATATACAAAATATATATCGATATGAATATATACATATACATATGTGTGTATGTGTGTATATATATATGTATATAAAATTATGTTCTACATAAAGAGTGGGAGGCTTCTGGGATATCAGAATGCATCTGTTCAGCTCATGAGAACTGTGAATAATCTACAGAGAAAACTGGACTCAGATTAGTGCCTAACTGATGAATTTGTGCACTTACACACTTTTGAGAGAGAGACAGTGAGCATGAGCAAGGAGAAGGTCAGAGAGAGAAGCAGACTCCCCATGGAGCTGGGAGCCCGATGTGGGACTTGATCCCGGGACTCCGGGATCATGACCTGAGCCGAAGTCAGTTGTCCAACCAACTGAGCCACCCAGGCATTCCCAATGCACTTACACACTTTTAATCCAGATCATGGTTGGGGCCTAACCTTATGTCTCAGTAATTCTGATATGTCAAGGTTGTCTGTAATACATTCAGTTTGCATGGACATGTCCTAAGCACTGGAACAAAGCTGTGAATGGGTAATTCAAAGCTTACATTTACATCCCAAAACATGAAATCTAATGAGAAAAATCATGCTTGACTTCAGATACAGTGCTCAGATTCATTATTAAAATTTGAAGTCTCTTTGGATGGCGCCCCAAGAAAGCAGGAAAACTCAGTGTGAGTTACCGGTATCATCGGTACAGAGTCATGACATGATCTTCCTTAGTTCCTTCGCCAGGCTTAGCAAAAAATCTCTCTGTTTAGAAGGAAGGAAGGAAGGAAGGAAGGAAGGAAGGCAGGCAGGCAGGCGGGAAGGAGGGAAGGGAGAAAAAAAAAAAAAAAGAAAGAAAGAAACTGTCCTGAAAAGAAGCTTGAAAAAGCTTTAGAAATTTGGCCGAAGTTGAATAAACATAGCGGTTAACACCTGAGAGCAAGCCCCATATCACCTCTGGTGACTGAGTGAGACACAGCTTATGCACAAACCACAAGCATGGGCAGCACATGGTAGAACAGGGCTTAGGGTAGAATGCAGATGAGTAAGAGCATATGTGGGGAAAAGTGGCTTCTACTTCTCAGTTATGCTTTGGTGCCTCTCAGATACCAAATCAAAACCTCTCCATTTCCAGTCCTGACAAATTGTATCCCTCTTTCTTGCTTTTTATTCTATTTTTCCATTCTTTGCATCCTTTCTCCTTCTTCCTCTTCTTTCTGTTTCACACTATGAATATTCAGGAAATTTGCTGATCTCTAGTAGTCTGATGGTTTAGTGATTTCCACTAGGAATTCTCACAAGACCAAAATGAGCAAACAAACTACAACAACAAAATACACACACACACATACACACACACACACACACACACACACACACACACAAAACACACACACTGCACTTGGACTCAGAAGGCATGAGTTGAATCTTGGCTCTGATCCTTTGCGTAATGGCTATTATGTGTTCCTGGGCAAGGCACTTCACTTTTCAAGTCATGGTTTCTAATGCTGTAAACTAGCTATAACAACATATATCTGGGAACATTCTTAAGAACAGTGTATTTAGACATTTTATTTGAAAACAACTAATATCGTAAGTACTTAAAAAAAAGATCTGTTGAATTCATTTAATATTATTTCCATCATTCTGCAGGCATCTTCCTAAGTATTATTGCTATTTCCTGATTTTTCTCTTTTCTCCTTTTATACCCCATAATTCTACTCGCACTATAGCTTCAGCGTATGTGACAGAAATATGATGCACAGTCACAGAAAGAGGAAGAAACCATTCTCACTAGTAATCATTATCAGATTTCATTAAAAAACCCAATCCCAGAGCCTTACTTAGTTGACAGAAATGTCTAGTTTCCAGAGTAGAATATGTAGTTAGTTTCAGTTACTCCTTTTCTAAGTTTGAACATGAACTCATGCTGCTATCATTTATACCAAGTTTGTAAATGTAATTTATATATCCTATTACAAGAACAATGAAAATTGTTACGCTGAACAGAAATTTTAAAAAATTAATAAAACAAAACAAAAAAAGAACTTTAAAGGTACCTGAAAGAATTATTCTCTAAAAGAAAAAAACTATTTTCAAGCTTTTTCTGTTGCGCATCAAAGGGATATTTTCTACTAATATATTGTGCTTCAACTTAAAAAATCTCAAAGTAGGGCGCCTGGGTGGCTTAGTGGGTTAAGCCGCTGCCTTCGGCTCAGGTCATGATCTCAGGGTCCTGGGATTGAGTCCCGCATCGGGCTCTCTGCTCAGCAGGGAGCCTGCTTCCTCCTCTCTCTCTCTGCCTGCCTCTCTGCCTACTTGTGATCTCTGTCAAATAAATAAATAAAATATTTAAAAAAAAAAATCTCAAAGTAAATCTATACATGGTCCAAGACACACCAAAAATATAATTCTGTAACAAATTTACTATTATTATATCTTTATTAAATTCCAAAATTATATAATCTTAAAAATTAAGGGATGTAACCAAATAAACATAATGTTGGATATAAATAGAATTTCTCTGTTGAGCTGTTTGAGTCACTCTGCAGTATGTCTGGTAGAATGGGCAGAGTACTGAACACAATAATTAAATTAATAAAAATGGAATTGTGTACTGAACATTATGTTCTTGGCAGGAATTAAGGTGATGCTATCATAAAGAACACCTGCTCTCAGAAATTCAATTGGAAGACTCTACTGCATTATTTTCCTAAGAACGAAAGTGAATGTACATTTTAGATGATATGTATTATTTTGAGGACTGTTGGGGTGGGAAGTTAGTGTGGGCAGAGATTTTTGAAGAACTCAGTATGTTGAAACTATTCTTCATCCTCTAAACACTTTTTCTTCTTTGATCCTGTGAAGAGTAATCATTCTTATGCAACATTACCTTGAGTCACAGGGATACAGATAAAATTAATAATCAATCTAATACTTACCAAAATGGCTTTTAATCCATAAGAGATCCCTTTTTTTTTTCCTGTTAAGTCTCGGGAGATGTGTTTCAAAGCAGGAAATGGCCTTATCAGTGATTAGGCAAGAGTCAACAAAATCCAAGACAGTCTTTACAAATGAAAGTTATTTTGATCACTGCCACTCTCCTAGTACAGTACTAACAGTTCAGTACAATTGTTTTTCTAAGATATCATTACTATAAGAATGTAATCTTCTTCTAGTGTCACATGGGATGTATCTATTGTATAACTATAACCAGCACAACCTAAAGGAAAATGTAGAGCTATTTTGTCATGATTAAAATTAAATACTATGTAGTTAAAATGGAACCCTGTTATAATAGAGTGACAATGATGCTAAATTCGTGATCAGAGGTACCTAACAACTGTTTACTTACTAAATGCTGCTTTCCTTGCCATTTCAATTATTTTCATAGATTGCCCTCTTGTGGCCATATATGTGCTACTAACAACAAAATAAAAATTATTCATGGTTTGGTTTTGGTTTTTTTTTATACCTAGGAAATGATTTGAGGGTTTAGTAACATCTTAAATTCACCTTAAGATATTTTAAGATGAAATATCCATTAATATCCTTCAATGTGACTTGTAAGCAAATCTTGATTTCTGAAACTTCAATACTGGCTGCAATAAAATTATTCAAGAAATACAGTAAGTAAATGAAAGTTTGATATAGTTATTTATTAGTTTTAAATAATTAATTAATGGGAGGTGGAAGGGACAGAGGGAGAGGTAGAAGCAGACTCTCCACTGAGCAGGAAGCCCATCACGGGGTCTCCAGCCCAGGACCCCGAGATCACGACCTGAGCCAAAGGCAGTTGCTTAACCAACTGAGCCACTCAGATGCCCCTCTAGTGCTATCTTTAATATAATTTTGAAAAGAAGGGAGTTCTGGGATATAATACTAACATCTAAGATTATTATTAGGAAAGTACTAATATTAGAAAAGGATTTCTTTTTGGTTACGTAACATATTTAGTAAACTGAGCACTTTTATTTTCAAAGGCAGCTTGAGAAATCATACAAATACAATCAATGAAGCTGTTAAATATGTCTTGATCCTGAGCTGGTTATTTAAGCTATCTAAGCCTCAGTTCCCTTGTTTGTAAAAGAAGTCTGAGCCAGCTGATCTTGATTAACATCCATTTTACCTGTGTTCTACGTCCAATTAGCAAGAGCTAACTAGCAATGAACAGTTCTGCTGTGTTTTGTTTTGTTTTGTTTTGAATCTGATTTCTAGAATGAAAGTCAAATATCTTAATGTCCCTCCCTCCCTCTTTCTTTCTTTCTCTCTTTCTTTCTTTCTTCTACCTTCTGGTCACATTTGCAAGCTTTAGAGGTAGTTCTTTTTAGAGCAAAAGGACACAGTGACACATGGTATTTATAGTCTCCTGTTGTTTTCAGTACTAGAATAGCAAGGAGTGGCTCAGGGCAATAAAAGGGAGGAAAAGAACCACAGGCAGATACTAAGCAGGCTTCCCTGGGTAAACTAAATTAGTTGACCTTTCTTACCTCTTCCAGAAGGGATATATGACGAAAAGGAGGATAAAACAAGCTCTGTGGTCACCACCACAATAAGAAATGGACACAAATTGAATCATATGAACTTTGTAAATGTTTATGTAACATAGATCTGAATGTGTGTGTGTGTGTGTACATGTGTAGAGAGAGACTGATCAACGGACTGATTTTATAATGTATCAATTACTTCAATACAAGGTATATTACACTTAATGAGCTTTGATACTTTGATTTAACTAGACAGACTCCTTAATATCTAGGAGTCATTTAAAATGTTTAATTTAGATGAAAATCTTCAAAGATTAAAAATAACCAGGGGCACCTGGGTAGCTCAGTGGGTTAAGCGTGGGACTCTTGATTTTGGCTCAGGCCATGATTTCAGTGTCCTGAGACTGAGCTCCTCAGGCTTCCTATTCAGCAGGAAGTCTCCTCGCCCCTCTTCCTCCCTCCCTTCCACTCAAGCTCTCTCTCTCTCAAAATAAAGTAAAAATGAATCTTTAAAAAAATAACTGATTGATCTCTACTACAATTATTCAATAAATCAGTGATTAGACTTTCTAACAGCTGGAAGCTGGAAACTCCCTTAATTGTTTTTGTTTGTTGTTTATTGTTTTGGAAGGGTTGTTTTATTGCTGTTGTTTTGCCTAGACCTTCCATCTTTAAATATCATCTACCTCACTCATACTCTATATAGTCTCTCTCTCTCATACAGTCAGAGGCCTAGTTAGCTTAAACAGACAAGGACTGTATGTAAAGAGTACACAGTAGCTCACAGAATCACCAAAAAAACCTGGAACCTGGAGCAGCTGGCTTGGAAAGAAAAAAACAAACAAACAAACAAAAAACACCAGAGGCTTGGAAAACAAAAAACTAAACAAAACAAAACAAACAAAAAACCAAAAAAACAAAAAACCAGAGGCTTCGGAGTAACTGGGACCACACCAAACATTAAACACCAAGACCCATCAAATGAAAATACTATTGTCAGAGAACACTGAATGCCACTGAATTTATAGCTTGCACTGGACTCCAGATGTCCCACTAGGATCTAGATCATTGCAGCCCCTAGGAAATAAATATTACTGCTTTTGGTGAGCCACAGAAAGGATTTTTGTGGTAGGCAGAATAATGGTTTCTCAAAGACATCCACATCCAAATCTCTGAAATCTGTGACTGTGTTGCCTTATACTGCAAAAGGCTTTACGGATGTGATTAACCTAAGAATCTTGAGATGGGAGGATTGTCTTGGATCATTTGGTGGCCCCAAACATAACCACAACAGTCCTTAAAAGAAGGAGGCAGAATGCAAGGGTGAGAAAGTAATTTGGGGATGACAAACTACCAGCATGGAGGTGGGAGGAAGGGGCCACGAGCCACAGAATGCAGTGGACTCCAGAAGCTGGAAAAGACAAGGAAACGGGTTCTTCCTTAGAAAAGTCAGAAGAAATAGGAACTTCACAGTTGACACCCCGATTTTAGCTTAGTAAGACCAATTTCAGACTTCTGACTTCTGGAAAAGATAATAAATTTGTGCTGTTTTAACTTACTAAATTTGTGCTAATTTGTTTGTTGAAATAAGCCAGAAAGACAATGCTGTATGAACTCATTTGTAGGTGGAATATTAAAAAAAAAAAAAATTAGGAAACAAATACAGCTCTCCGATACGAATGCTTCTCTGATCACAAACGCTCCATGATGAGGCTAGCTGGGCACAGCAGACTTGCTAGGTCCAGAGAAGGCAGTTATTGACCAGAGGAAAGCCCCAAAAGACAGTATTTTGTACCTTCTGTAGGGCACATAGGCTCTGCTTTCCCCTGAGATACATGGTGAGACAAGCAACAAAAGCAAAAATACAAACGTGGAACTACATTACACTAAAAAGCTTCTGCACGGCAAATGAAACAGCTAACAAAATGAAAGGCAAATGATGGAATGGGAAAAAGTATTTGCAAATCATATATCTGATAGGCTAAAAAAAATAAGAAACTCTTATTGCTCAATAGCAAAAAGAAACCCCAAATAATCCAATGTAAAAATGGGCAAAGGTCTCAAACTGACATTTTTCTAAGAAAATATTCAAATGACCAACAGATATAAGAAAGGTACTCAACATTACTAAGCATCAGGGAAATGCAAATCAAAACCACAATGAGAAATCAATTAAGACCTGTTAGAATGGCTCTTATCAAAAAGATAAGAGATAACAAGTATTAGTGAGGATGTAGAGAAAAGGGAATCTTTGGGCACTAAAGGCAAACTGGTGTAGCCACTATGGGAAACAGTACGGAGGTTTCTCAAAAAATTAAAAACAGAACTACCCTATGACCCAGCAATTTAACTTCTGGGTATATATCTGCCAGAAGTGAAATCACTATCTTGAAGAGACATCTCCACCCTCATGTTCATCTCAGCATTATTCACAATAGCCAAGAAATGAAAATAACCTCACTGACCATACACAGATGAGTGGATAAAGAAAATGTTATATATATATATGTATACACACACACACACACACACACACACATAAACACACATGTATGTATATATATATATATGTGTGTGTGTGTGTATACACACATATATGAAGTATTATTCAGCCATAAAAAGAAGGAAATCCTGCCCTTTTTGATACATGGATGAAACTTGAAGGCATTATACTAAATAAAATAAGCCAGAATGACAAATGTTATATGATCTCATTTGTAGGTGGAATATAAGAAAAAAACCAATTCATGGATACAGATTGGTGGTTGTCACAGGTGGGGACTGAGGGCTTGTAGAAATGGGCAAAGGTGGTTAAAAGGTACAAAGTTCCAGTTATAAAGTAAGTGTGTTCTGGGGATGTAATGTACATGGTGACTATAGTTAATGATATTGTATTGCATATATGAAAGTTGTTAACAGAGTAGATCTTAAAAATTCTCACTACAAGAAAAAAATACAACTATGTGAAGTGGTGGGCATGAACTAAACTTATCATGGTAATCACTGCACACCATATACATATATCAAATTGTTATGTTATACACCTTAAACTTACACAATGCCACGTGTCAACTTTATCCCAATTAAACTAGGAGGTGGTGGTGGGCAGGGGAGAAGTACATGGTGAACAATTCTCTAAGCATATGAAAGAGTGTCAGGTGCTAGGAAACCCAAAGAAAGTACCTATATCTCCTATTATCATACTTTCCTACTATTATTATTCTTTAGACTGCATCATCATCAAATTGTTTTTGGAAACCTAATGCTCTAGTCCTAATGACTTTCTGATCCATTATCTATCTATCTATCCTTTCCTAGATCACTACCTCCAAAAGCTCAAGGCAAAAATCATAAAACTTCTGCCTTAGCCATCAGAGATCAAAGCCAATTCCTACTGCAGCTAAAACTACTTCAGAATACCATAATTTCAAAAAAATAAATATTTTCTATATAATTGCATCTTTTCTACATAATGCTTTCATTCAAAACGAAAAATCATGCTGCTAGTCTCTGTCACATTCTTCCATAAACATTCCTATGGAAGAGCTGTTGAACTTTTTTTTAACCTGATCCATACAATTAGACATTGATTTCAATGCTACTAGTAATGTTTACATTAAAATACACATTTCTAGTTATTATAATTAATATAAATTGGATTATACTACTGAATTTGTCAGTGTCGTCTGGTTTAAAAAAAAAAAAATGCTGACTTAAGAGTCTGGATAAATTCTGGACGCTAGAGGCGCCTGGGTGGCTCAGTGGGTTAAAGCCTCTGCCTTCGGCTCAGGTCATGATTGCAGGGTCCAGGGACTGAGCCCCGCATCAGGCTCTCTGCTCAGCAGGGAGCCTGCTTCCTCCTCTCTCTCTGCCTGCCTCTCTGACTTGTGATCTCTGTCTGTCAAATAAAATAAATAAAATCTTTAAAAAAAAAAATTCTGGACCCTACATTCACAATACAGTTCTTATTGAATGAATGACTGATCTTGTGAAAATGATTCTCTCTGAGCCCAGTTGTTTTTGACTAAACCTCTGTCTGGTGCTTTGCTGCACACCACTCTTCATCTAGTCTACTTCAAATTCATTCTTGAAGTGGGGTGACCAAGAGCCTGGGCACTAAGGCGACAAAAATCCTGTAACAATTTCTCTTAAAGATCATCCTTACCGCATTTGAAAATCATATCATGAATCCCTCTATCTATCTATCTGTATGTATAAATAGAGGTGTCTATGTATATAAATAATGAAGGAACAGAAGGCTGGCTGAGGACAAAGCAGAAGCTGACACCCCACAACCTCCCCCACAAAGATGGGATAGATGTGACATTACTCAGGCACTCCTGGCTGCCCCAAAGCTAAAGAAAGGAAAAACAAATAGTTAATTTATAGAGATCACAATACTGCAAGACAGAAGCCTTTCTAAGTTTATAAATGTCTTAGCAATCTATAAGATCAAAACATTTCTATCAATAACCTAGCTTCCAGAAAGAAATGTAGATACAATTAAACGTCTTTATAAAGTGTAGCCCATTAACAGATACTTGAATCGGGCTCCTCCAGGAAGCTCCCACCCATCTTCACGTTAATGCCTTGCTAAAGCCTCCTGTATCCCGGGAGTCTTCTTTAACATACGAGAATCCTTTTGAAACCTCCCTTTTCCTTACTTCCCCCAACCCCACAGTATATAATCAGCCACCCCTCACAACCCTGATTGCAGCAGCTCTTTCTGCCCACTAGTCCTGTCCCTGTGCTTTAATACAGCACCATTTTGCACCAAAGACGTCTCAAGAATTCCTTCTTGGTTTTTGGCTCTGGACCTCACCCAACCGAACCTCACCTGTATTCCAAAACCCCATCATACTTATACACACAAAATCATCTGGAAGTGTGGGCCTGTAATGCACTAAAATTCTTAGAAATACAAAGGTAGTGGGGCATCTGGGTCAGTCACGAGCTCTTGATTTCGGCTCAGATCATGATCTCAGGGTCCACAGATGGAGAGTTGGCTTCTCACTGGGCGTGGGCCTGCTTAATACTCTTTCCCTCTCCCTCTGTTGATCCACCCATCACCCCCCAACTTGCTCTCTCTCAGGAAAAAAAAAAAAAGAAAAGAAAAGCAAAAGTAGTTAACAAATAAGGCAATAAAATAATATAGTTTGATGGAAACACTTCATTGGGCCGGACATAGGAACATCCTTGTTACTTCATTCTTGCTATCTTTGTGTTTCCCATTCCCTTGGTTTACCATTAGCTTTCTTTAACTGGTGATGGAAATTACATAAATTTACATTTTCAGTGGCTCTTGGAATAAGAAACGAAAATGCAGTCCTTCCTAATCTCTGAGCCAAAGAAAAGTAAACCAGGATGTGTGTGAAGGGAGGCAGAGGCTATGTTCTGAGGGCCTCAGTGGCCCTTGGTGGCTCCTACTGCTCCTCTTTTCTGGCCCCAGCCATGGGCTCTGACCAACTGACAGGTCTCTGTTCAAGTTGCTGACACTCTGATTTTCAGAAGCACCGTGGACCTAACGAGACTCTCAGTTTCTGCTTACCTAGGAAATGTAATGATCACTCACACTGTGCAAAGCACTCTGTAAGTACTACATTTCGTTGGTCTCCTACACTTAATTCTCATGGCAACTCTTTTGAGGTAGTTACGGTATTAATGAGAAGAATTGAGTCTTGCAGAGATGAAAAAAATTTGATCATTTTCACATATCTAGTAAGTGATAAGTTTGGTAACTGTCGGGCTCCAAAAACAAAGTGTTGCTATTTATATTATAATGTTCTGCCTTAATGAACACTTTCCAATATCATACTCACCACATCTGTGACTTATCTTTCTTTTGCAAAGTAAAAGAATAACCTGTAGAAAGGCTTGGGATAATTAGAAAGAAAAGTTCTATTTTTCTCTTAGGAAATTTTTAATAAACCAGACACTGAAGTCGTGCTCCGTCCTGTGTTAAGATTCCAGAGATTTAAGTGATTAATTTCTCATTGTCAACGCTTTTAGTTTCTGACAACCTTGTGGAGCAGCAGATCTGCAAAGACTTCTAATAAACTGTTAATGTGGGAAATAAAGGCAGAAGGAATGGTAGGTAAAATGAAATGTCCTTATAGCTGGCAGCCCATTGACAAATACTTGAGGCAGGCAGAGTATCAAGTTCCTTCAGGAAGCTCCCAGCTATCTTACTGTTAGTATCTTGCTATAGGGAAAGACCATCCAGGCTTGACAATAGCAAGAACTCTGATTTCCTTAGTCTTCCTTAGCATATGAAAATCCTTTTGAAACTTCCCTTACCTTTACTTTCCCCTAACCCCGAAGTGTACCATCAGTTGTTCCTCACAATCCCTGTGCAGCGGCAGTTCTTTCCGCCCTTGGGTCCTGTTTCCATGCTCTAATAAAACCACTATTTTGCACAAAGACATCTCAAGAATTCTTAGTGGTCAGCTCTGGACCTCTAGTGCTATAATCCTGGTTAGGTTGTTGGCGCTGCTGCATGCTTTTCCTTTTCCTTTTGCAGGACAGCAAAACAAAAACAAAACAAATAACAAAGCAAAACAAAACTGAAGCGATCTCCCAGAAGAAGTGGCTTTTTTATTAGTTCTTGAAAGCTAAAAATCAGCTTGCTAGTAGAGAAGGGTATAGTACATACAGGAACAGGACATTCTTGGCAAGAGGAATTTTATGAGGAAAGGAAAAAAACTTAATAAACTGAGGTTCAAATATTTATACAGATAAAAACGGTATGATTAAACATATGAAGATAATGAGACTAAATAGAAACCATCAAACAAGATGGAAGAGTATCAAAGTAGCCCTAACTCCTCATTAAGATGACCTAAGGTAATGTGATTTTTGAGGGGTGGGCTGCAGGGTAATAGTGAGGCTCTTTGTATTTTTATTAAGAACTCAGGAATATATGCCAAAAATGAGAGGACCAGGTACTTAAAACACTACAAGGCTGGGAGGTTAAAAAAAAAAATGTATTTAAGGGTCCTCTCTGTGATCATCTGATTTCCACTTTGGAATGGCTTGAAATATAAGGATAATGTTACCATTTTTTTCCAGCAAAGCAGTTTTGTACCCCACCACACCAAATACGGATTCTAAATAAAAGTTGAAGCTTCTTTCATTTCTAGAAATGTCTCTAACCTTTATAATAGAGGGTTTTGTTCTCATGGGCTGCTGTATAAATCGTTGCTTCAAAGGCTGGCATCTTTTTGCAGCTTGTAATACGAATTTTCCAGCTAAGGGTTTAAAATTGTGGATAAGGCAAGAAGTCTCCATTCTTTCTTTGAATGTTCCTTCTGCAACAATGAATCCCATTTTTTATAAAACCAGAATCTATAAGCTTGTTTTGTGGGATGAAAAAGTGTTTTAAGTTTTTTGTTTTGTATTCTTTAGACTAAACAGCACATTTCTGGCCTTCAGATGAACGGATGAAGTGGCCCAAACCAACTGTAACTTTGTTGTTCCCCAGAGCTGAGAAGGCTGTTAATAACTTCCTGAAATTAAGTCATTTTCTTGTCTTACACATTAATTATCTGCGGTCAAAACCAATCCTTCTCTCAGAGCATTTTGCATTGCCCTCTTGTGGTGAAAAGTGGAGTATTTTTCCTTGAAGGAACAGGCTGCACATATAATTTTCAGACACATCACTTGTCACCATAATTCCTTTTAAGAACCACCTTAGACAGCATAGTAAATTTTGCTTCAACAATTAAGTAGATTTTGAAAATTTAAGAGGAGAAATAAAGTCTACATTTCGCCCTTTCCATGTTTTTTTCTTCTTTCCTGATGTTCCCAGAGGCCTCCTGTTATTTCTTCTGTTTAGAGACCTCCTTCTAGACATTCTTTTTTTCCCCCTTTTTCCCTCCCATTCCGTAAGTTGCCTTTTCATTTAAATATATATATATATATACATATATATATACACCCACACACACATATACACATATATATGTGTATATATACACACACACACACACATATATATATATATATATTTCTTTTGCTGTGCAGAGGCTTTTTAAAAAACTTTTCCAAGTTTTTAAATTCCAGGTAACATACTGTATAATATTGGTATCGAGTATAGAATTTAGTGATTCATCACTTGACATACAACACCCAGTGCTCATCACAAGTGCTATCCTTAATACCCATCACCCATTTAACCTAACCCTCCTGCACGCCTCCCCTCCAGTAACCATCAGTTTGTTCTCTATAGTTAAGAGTTTGTTTCTTTGTTTGGATCTCCCCCAACCATGTTCATTTGTTTTCTTTCTTAAATTCCACATATGAGTGAAATCATATGGTATTTGTATTTCGCTCATGTGCAGAGGCTTTTTAGTTTGACGTAATCCCACTCATTGATTTATGCTTTTGTTGCCTGTGCTTTTGGTGTTATATCCAAAAAAATCACTGCCCATTCCAATATCAAGGAATTTCTTCCACATGTTTTTTTCCTAGACGTTCTTTTTGAGTAGGTATGGATGTCCAATTCTCTTATTTTGCTCTCATCTGAGAATGTCCTGATTGTCCTCTATATTTTTAAGGGATACTTTCACTAGAGAAGGATAACATTCTGTGTTCACAGTTCTTTTCTTTGAGCACTTAAAAAATACTGTATCAGGGTGCCTGGGTGGCTCAGTGGGTTAAAGCCTCTGCCTTTGGCTCAGGTCATGATCCCAGGGTCCTGGGATCCAGTACTGCATGGGACTCCTTGCTCAACAGGGAGCCAGCTTCTCCCTCTCTCTACTGCTCTCTACTCTCCCTCTCTGACAAATAAATAAAATCTTTAAAAAAAAAAAAAAAAAAGAGGGGGGGCACTCCTGGGTGGCTCAGTCAGTTAAGTATCTGCCTCTGACTCAGGTCATGAGTCACAATCCCAGGGTTCTGAGATTGAGTCCCACATCAGGCTTTTTGCTCAGCGGGGAGACTGCATCTCCCTCTCCCTCTGCTGCTCCCCCTACTTGTGCTCTCTCTTTCTCTCTAACAAAAAAAGTAAAATATTTTAAAAATAAAATAAAGTCCTTATCACATCATTCTAACCATTGTGCTATCTCAGGATTAACATCTTTTGAAACCTGGACATTTCAGGTATTAGGTTAGGATTCCTGGATTTATTTAACTATTATGTTTTAGCAAGCCTCCACTGACTCCTCCAGCGTTTATGTGAGGGAGGTGAGCTGCCTCATCACTTCCAGGTAAGGGTAAAAGTCCAGGTCATCCACCTATTCCTATCACCATTCTTAATGGCTTAAAAAAATCACAGGAAATTCAATCAGCACCCTGCTTTTTCAGCTTTTCAGTCTCCTCACCTCCAGCAGTTCACCTCTGACATACCCATAGATGGCCATACCTTGATCTTGTCCTCACCGTCTGTGATAATGTGATCTTCTAAAGCTCAGCTTCTGGACTCCACCCATTTGACTAATATCTCCTGTGCTCCAACTTACTTCCCCTGGTATCTCACTGCAGCTTTGCTGTGACCAGATTTACATATTACAGGAAAAGAAAGCCAGGTCAAATTTATAGAATAATCTGAAGGAATGAAACAGTGCATAAGGAATCAAATGAAGAGGCTTTGCAGAGGTCCAACTGTGAGGCAGCAGTGATTGGGACCACGCCTGTGACTGCAAAAAGAAATTAAATATTTGGTTTGAGATGTATCTTTTTTTTTTTTCAAGATTTTGTTTATTTATTTGACAGAGATCACAAGTAGGCAGAGAGGCAGGCAGAGAGAGAGAGAGAGAGAGAGAGAGAGAAGGAAGCAGGCTCCCTGCCGAGCAGAGAGCCCAACACAGGACTTGATCCCAGGACCCTGAGATCATGACCTGAGCCAAAGGCAGAGGCTGAACCCACTGAGCCACCCAGGTGCCCTAAGATGTATCTTGAATATGAAATTGATGGAAGTCGGCAGTGAAAGAGTTGTTCGGAAAAAAGAAGGATTCAAAAGAATCATATCCAAGTTTTGAACTGGAGAGTCTGACTTCGTAGAAGAACCATTTAGTAAAATATAGAACACAGGAGAAAAGAAGAAAGAGAGGGTAAGACTGGATTTGTTGTGACATTCAAGTTATAAAGTGGATCTAGAGCTCAGGAAAAACCCAACTAATAAATAAAAAAAAGTATATGATAAGATAAATTTATCCTTACAGTGACATGTAATTTTTATAGCTATACTTGGAGTCACGAGTTTAGATGATTTTATGGAGAGAGAGAAGTGAAATGCTAAGGAGGATCTTGAAGCAGCGCTGGCTTCACTGATCACATCCACATAAGATCAATGCAGGATGATAATAACTTTATAAATCTGAATTATCTATATAAGGATTTCTTAAAGAAATGGAGAAAGAAAATGGAGACAGCAATCCTAGCTTTTACTTTTTTGTCTTAAATTTTCTATCTCACTTCTATATATTTAGGTGTCTCTTTCCTGTATTTCTTCTCTAGCTTCTTGTCACTTTTCTCTTCTTTAAGGGAAGTACTTATTATTAAGGGATTTGTCAAAGCCCTTAGTGTGTCAACTATGAAAGCCAACAATTTGATCATCATTCACTATCTGTCTCACAAAAAAAATAAAATAAAATAAAATAAACTACAAAAGCAATAACAACTACCAGATGAGTAGTGTAGGAGTATGTTTGACTGGTATTGATTTATCCCACTTTTTTTTTCTCTTAAAACATGTTCCTCTGGATCAAATTTCTAAATACCACCTACAACAAAAACAACATTCAGCATAACTCTGACAAAAGAAAATAGAAAGTACAATAGAATGTTCACTCCTAAGCCTTGAAATATCCCCAAAATATCAAAATACCACCTACAGCCTAGAAAAATAAACTACAACCACCCACATCCCCTCCCACCTCCAGCATGACTCATGCACACACGTTCCCCCCCTTAATCACATTTACAAAGAATGTCTACTCAGTTGAAAAAATTAGTTTTCCTAAAGTCAGCAATAAAATATATTATGCAGTCACAAAAGGTTCTACCAATGCTGAAATGTCTTGTCTTATTTTATTTTGGGGGGATTTAAACTAAGAAAGTTAAAACAAGAACAGCCTTTACATAATATATTCTAATTAAATGTCTACTGAATAAGACTGAAAAATGATAGATTATCTCACTTAAGAGTTCATATTAAGATTATAATACTAAATTATACAATGGAGACCAAAATTGTTGATCTGGACAATGCTCTGCCCTGTCGTGAGCCATTAATAAAATAATACAAGGTTGCTTTTGAAGAAACCAGATGGTTCTATTTTTTCCTGTATCAGATAGAGTTAGTTTTTACCACTTGTACCTGCTAGTGCTAAATTTATACTTAACTATCAGGAAGAACTATTAGGTTTTTTCATTTTATTTTGTTTTGTTTAATTTGAGTTTGGGGAAGCTTAGCTATGATTGATGATATGCAAATGTGAATACGATTATATATAAACATA
The DNA here is from genome assembly GCF_020171115.1 of Neogale vison. NCBI lineage: Eukaryota > Metazoa > Chordata > Mammalia > Carnivora > Mustelidae > Neogale > Neogale vison. Next base: position 37,492,744 of record NC_058102.1, on the reverse strand, counting down.
TGTGATTAGATATGTTTAAATTTAATGTTTATCATACATGAAATATAAAACTTTGGCATATCATTTTATTATGAATCTTGCATTTCTTTTTATTCAATTAAAATATTTCTTGCGTTGTTATGATTCACCTATAATACCGGCTGAGATCATTAAGCATGGAAAGCAGGGGATATATGAGTAAGTCTTTGCAGAGGAGTAAGATCTAACAGTTGGTGATGATGTAAACAACTAAAAACAGAATGAGCAAAAATTTAGAGCCAGGAAGCAAAAAACAACAACAAAAATACTATCCTATCTTACATATATGATCAAACAGGCCAAACTAATCATAATCTAATCTTCTAAATTCCTAAATATTTAGTGTTGGCTGCATGCTCTCTTCCTTGCACAGATTTTTGCTCCAGATTTCCTGTATTCCTTGGTGTCAACTAGCATCTCTATATGGGTATCTCTATCTCTGATCTCCATCTAAAGTTCCAGTTTAAAATGTTCAGTGTCCCAGAAACTATTTCCATTGACATTGCATTCAAACCTTGTTCCAAACAGAATTACCTTCAACTGAGTTTTCCTCCTGAGATGTGTTTTTGTTATAATCAGGATACTAACTGTAATACCACCAAGAAAATATGAATACTGTAATTATTAAATTAATGACAGTTTTGAGCCTTTACTTTATCAAGCTTATAACCATGCACTTTATTTGAATGATTTCATTTCATCCTTCCCATCACCTGAGGTAGTCACTATCATATCCAGCTTTCTACAAATGAAGGAACAGATGAGAACTTAAATTAAATGACATGCCTAAGGCCAGTTTTTAGTGAAGGGAATTGGTAGTAAAACTGAAAGGCCTTTTAATCCAGGCAAACCTTACTACAAATCTTCAATCACATGAATTATGTTGCTTCTCATTAACTGAGTCACTTATTTCAAATAATTTAACTTTTCTACTGTCTTCATTTCCTTGTCTGATTCCAAGTTCCCTTGATTATTATATCACAATTTGTACCATTTTCATTTCCATGGCTACAATTCTGGTTGGTTACCAAAGTGACCACAATTCTTTGCAGATCTACCCCTAAGAAGAGAAGTGCAGTTACCTACTCCTTGAATCTGGGCTGGCTTATAATTTACTGTGGAACATAGAATGCTCCAGAAATGAAGTTATGTGATGTCTGAATCAAAGCTTCAAAGAGACTTTTCATGTTCTGCTTTCCTTCTTGAGACTTCTGGCACTGCTACCTATTAAACATACCTGGCCCAGCAGCAGGATGAGTGAACGCACAAGACAAGCCATACCAGCTCAGCCATCTTAAACCAGACAGCCTCCTTAATCTGACAACTGACTACAGTCATATGAAGAGGCCCAGAGAAGCTCGCCTCAGCACAGCTCACACCAGCAGAACTGGTCTGTAGAGCCCACTCCAAATTGCCACCCCATAGAACTGGAGGCTAAATAAATGGTTACTGTCTTAAATCACTGAGGGTCAGCGAGTCTGGTATGCAACAAAATGGAACCTAGCCACTTATGAAAACTCTATTCCGTTAAACTGGCCTACTATTTATCCTCTCACTTTTTTTTTTTTTTTAAGATTTACTTATTTATTTTTGAGACAGTGCACAAGCATGAGCAGGGGGAGGGGCACAGGGAGAAGCAGACTCCCCACTAAGCAGGAAGCCTGACACGTGACTTGATCCCAGGACCCTGAGTTCATGACCTGAGCCAAAAGCAGACACTTAACCAACTGAGCCACCCAGGTGCCCTATTTTCCCACTTTGATACTTGCATACTGTATTTCATATTACTTTCATTTTTTTTCTTGTAATGCTGTCTTATTGATTAAATTCATTGGCATATTTTACCTTCTGATTACATTATTGCACATACTCTAGCTTGCTATTAAAATACATACATATATACAATTTTTTCACAAACCTGTTATAAGATGACTAACATAAAAACTGCTTATATAACTGGTACTTTATGGTACTTAAAGAAGTACCATAAAAAAAGGTGGAAAAGTAGATTAGCTCTAGTTACAGAACAATTTCTATAAAGAATTATGTAAAATTTTATATAGGTTATTTTATTTTTCTGGCCTTAGTTTTCACTTCTGTATAATACTTATAGTCCTCTGATCCTTTGTTCCAATAATTTCTTGGAAATATGATAATGATAATGTTAATAAAAATTACAAATATACTCAGAAACTTCTATGTGCCAGATAATGGACTAAGGATTTTATACACATTCACTCATTTAATTCTTGCGACATACATATCCAAATTATTTAAAATCTTATAAAAATACAATATGTTATCATTAAACTATTCAGATTGGCTTAAAAAGCAAAAGGAGTATAACTTGAAATTTACTCAAAATAATTTATTGTCATATATCATCTCTCTGAAGGACAGGTTTCCAATAAATATACCAGAAAGAAGACTTCTGAAAACTGAAACATAAACATTAAAGACCCCAAAACCACTAAAATTCTTTCGGAGACTCTTGTCCTATAACTCACCCTTATTTAATGACTTCTGGAAATCATGCATAGTAAGTGTATGCAGCCTGGTTCATCGGATTCATGCTTTGTTAAATGCAATAAATAATGAATAGTTACAAATAGATTTATTTGAATTACCTCTGATTATAAGACTATAGAGAGAAAAATTGCTATAGCTCAATAATCTTGGTGGGGATGATCATCTGAGTCAAGGCTCTTCGAGAAAAGATAAGGGCCTCCAAGTTGGATGATGTGATGAGATGATTTCTTAACAGAATGAATAACTGCATTGGGAGTCACCTGAATGTACGTTACCAGACGCAACACTCAAGTCTAACTGACCCTTTCTAGTTCACTGTTGCTATTGTATATGAAGACTCAAAAATATATTTATACATAAACTATATTTATCACTCAAAATTAAAGAAATAAGAACCAAAGAAGAGACTCGGGATTCATAAAGATTCCAACAAACTGCAAGAATCAAAGCCAGATTGCTTAAACTCATTAGAAACATTTGCTCAACTCGCACACGTTACAACAGGGCAAAACCTGGCTTAACAAAATTCCATGTTTAAACAATAACAAACAATAAACAACAACAAAAAACTCCATTTTGTTCTTCTGCAATTTCAACATGGAAGAATGAATACGACTTGATATCAAAAAGTAGTACGGTAATTTGAAATTCTAAAGCATAAGACCAGTGTTTGAGTTTGTAAGATGTGGAAGGCTATGTTTGCTTTTTATATTTGTGGGGAGAATTATTTCTTGTTCTGGCTTCCACTTTGTAAGAAGAATATTAATACACTTTAGTCCAATCGTTGAAAGTAAGCTGAAATGAAACAATGCCAAATGTAGAACTTTTAAAAGAACCAGCAATACTTTAATCCATAAAAATATTAGGTCTTTTCCAATTAAGTTCCATGAAACAATAGAAGCACTCTTTGCAGGTAAAACAGAAATAAGAACAATGCACCATAGAAAGAGTGTAGAAAAATAATAACTGTTCTTAAGTAGACAATAGTATATTATCTGTTATGCATTGTTTTATTATAACAAAATTAACTTATGTTAAATAATCTATATTCTCAGTAGAGGTCAATGAAGCATTACTATACTCTAATTTTTGCTAATTGGACAAAACCAGTCAGGTAAACAGCAATGATGTTTCCATGAACATACCTATCCCACTACTGGATATACCTAATGAACACTCTAAATACACTCCCTCAATTTTAGTTTCCTTACTTTTTTGGGTTAGATCATCTCAATAATTCTTTATAACAATATTTATTATTTTATGCTGAAAATCAGTTCTAGAATAACGTGTTTAAAAGGAATCATTAGCAACTATAATTTTGCAGAAGATTTTCTTTGACTCATAGAATACAAAAAACACCTGACATGATTACACAATAAAAATTTTCTAATTCTCTCTTGCTATCTTTCAATCTTCCTTAGGAAAAAGTATGATGTTTTCTTTTTACACTAACAATTTAATATAGTATAAATTACAGATATTTTAAAAATAAGTTAGTATTCCTTTACTATTCCTGTCTTCCTTTTATATAAATATATATATTCCCACAAGGTGGTGCTCTTTATTTAAAAATTCCACAGAAAGCAGTTTTATTTTTTATTTGTGTAGTGCTCAAAGATGTGATACAGACTTCAGCTTATTATGAATGATGAAATGAGCCATGAAAATGCATGCATTATTTAAAATTTATATTTACTGATCATCCCACTTAACTTATTGGATTAAAGTTAGATTTTTATTTAAAAATGCTAAGTGTAAAAATAAGTTTTAGTAGCATTCAGTTACTGAAAATTTAGAAGTATCAAAAATTCAAGGTTAAAATCTGAATAGGAAAATTCAGTCTATTCAGAAGCAAAAACATGAAAAGAATGAAGGAAGAAGATACATTTGCCTGGAATAAATGTTCTTCTCTGGAAAGAGAAGAAAACTAGAATATAGCATGCAAACACTATCTGGAAGGCCTTTAATATTAAGCTAAGTATAAAGGATTCACATACTAAGCCATTACATTAACTTGAATTCAGCTAGTGAGAAAGGAGAGAGGAAAGCCAGAGAGAGAGAAAGAGAGAGAGAAATGTAGAAAGAAGAAGAAAATAAGTTGAATAAAGATAGTGATTTTATTCACTGTTTCTTTCAAAGACTGTATTTACTAAGTAGGAGGTAGGAAATTTGAATCTGTTATTTGTTAAGTGCCCCCCCCCCCAGTTCCCTCAGTTCTTTTAGAGTACGAGATCTCACCTTCCTGAGGCCCATTCTAGTGTTCAAAATGTGGTATTATTTGTTCCTATCACTCCTCAGGGAAAGCCGGAGAGTTCATCTAGTAATCAGCCAAAGGAAGAATAATATATTTCAATACTGGAATAAAAGTAATTGTATGAGGAGTTCTACTTCCACTTAGAATAAAGAAAGTATTAAGAGAGCATTGCCCCCATGCTAGCTATGAGGAGTAACCAGGCTATCTGAAAACCATTATATATATATATATATATATATATATATATATATATATATATATATTTTTTTTTTAACAGTCAGAAAGGTGAGGATACAAGGCATCCAAACAAATCAAATTTCCAAGGTTAACAAACCCCTCTAAGGACAAACAGGATATACAAACTGCTTAATTATTGGCAGAACATGGGAGGCAAATAAAAGCAGACATAAAAGCAAGTGAGAAGAAGTAAACTCATATCTTAACAAATTCTTAAAAGCCTAATATGGGCTCTTGTGAGAGATCAGAATCCTGGGAGCTCCATGCCCCAGGGGAGTCTGCACCTGTCAACTACCAGCTCTTTAACTAAATGAGCTCAGCTTCTGCTTGGGAACAGTCATGAAAAAAGAAAAATATACCTGCCACTGTGAGAAGAGCAAGAACCCTTCTAATATCTAACAACTGATCTTGTTTTAATTAAAAGGTGGGGGGGGGCATGTGTCTACAGGAGATAGAAAGATAGAAAGTCCCTTCCATTGGTCCCAGGCAAAGGTTGACTGCCACTAGGGTAGGGACAGTCCAAAGGCAACTGCCACCAGGAGAAGTATAGAAATCCATCCCCTCTAACTAGCCCTAACAGTAAGAAAAGGCCATTTGCCACTGGGGGAGAAGCAAGTAGCCTACTCAAGCCAAGGAATATGCAATGATATAAAGAAGAGATCTACTACTGTGGGGAAGGCAAGAAGACTGTCTTGTGGAAACACCTACTAAATCAGAGCAATCAGCTACCTTGGAGGAGGAATAGCAAAATTCCCATTGAGGAAGCGGCAGCAAAATGGAGAAAGACCCAGGTCTCAGTCTTGGTGCATGGACCCAGCTTAAGACCAAGACTTGAGGAGACCTGTGAAGGCCCAGCACCCCCTTCCATGGCTCCTACCATGAGCTTTGCAATAAGTAACAAGCAACTACAATCTTTTGCTACAGAAGATGTAAGAATGCAAAGTTTTCTCTCCACCCCCCCTTGAAGGCATAAGCACATAGTGTTTTCCAGAGGTTGAGGGTGGAACAGGAACACTTCAACAAACCATCTGGCGTTCCAAAACTCATATAAAATACAATATACATATAGTTCAAAAAAGGAGATTTTAAGCCTTTGTTGCAATGAAACAAATCAAATCTGACTACTAACTACTGACTCTGCCCCCACATTAATGGCTTGATAGAGTGGGGTAACAACTTATGGACATAAATATTGTTCACCTCAGTTTATTTTTACTTTCACACAATGTCTGTTATTCAATCAGTAATTAATGGCAAGGCATACTAAAAGGGGGGAAAAAAAAGTTTGATAGAACCAGACACACAGAAATCCAAGTTATTCAAACACTGGAACTCTTAGCTAGAAACTTTAAAATAACTATGACTGATATATTGGGAAATCTGATTTCTAAAAAGTGGATATTATGTACAATATAGGAAATTTCAGCATAAACATAGAAACCATAAATAAAAGGATCCAATGGAAATGCATGAAATTAAAAACATGGTATCAGAAATTTAAAATTTGATTGATGGGGGTGCCTGGGTGACTCAGTTGGTTAAGCATTTGACTTTGGCTCAGGTCATGATCTCAGGGTCCTGGAATTGAGCCCCACATCAGGCTCCCCACTCAGCAGGGAGTCTGCTTCTCCGTCTTCCTGTGCCCCTTTCCCTGCTCATGCACTCTCTCCCTCTCAAATAAATAAGATCTTTTAAAAATTTTTGATTGATGGGTTTAGTAGCAAACTGGATATAGTAGAGAACAATGAACTTGAAAATAAGTAAATAGAAATTATCCACACTGAAACACGTAGAGAAAAAAGAGTGGAAAAACAAATTGAACTTTAAAAACCCGTAAGACAGTATCCAACAGTCTAAAATACATGTAAAATTTCCAAAACAATTGGGAACAAATTCTATATATTCAAGAAGTTCAGAGACTTCCAAGAGAGAAACAAGAAGAAAAACACAAACAGGCAAATCATAGTAAAAATAGTAAAAATCAAAGATACAGAGAAAATCTTGAAGGCATCCTCAGGAGAAAAAAAGACAATATATATGTATATACAGGAAAAAATAATTACAAATTAAAGGATACTTCTTGGGGCACCTGGGTGGCTCAGTGGGTTAAGCCTCTGCCTTAGGCCCAGGTCATGATCTCAGGGTTCTGGATCAAGCCCCACATCATGCTTTATGTTCAGTGGGGAGACTGCTTCCCCCTCTCTCTCTGCCTACCTCTCTGCCTATCTGTGATCTCTCTCCCTCTGTCAAATAAATAAATAAAAATCTTTAAAAAAATAAAAAAAAAGGATAATTCTTGTCAGAAACTATGAATGCTTACAGACAATGAAGAAACATCTCTACTGAAAGGCAAAAAATCTTGATCTAGAATCCTATAAATGATGACAATATATTTATCGAGGTTTATGTAAAATGTAAATTATGTCATATTGTAGTATAGTAGTAAGGTTAGTTCAACAACTAAAATTAATTTATAGGGGCGCCTGGGTGGCTCAGTGAGTTAAGCCTCTGCCTTCGGCTCAGGTCATGATCTCAAGAGTTCTTGGGATTGAGCCCTGCATCGGGGCCCTCTGCTCAGCAGGGAGCCTGCTTCCACCGCCCCCCCCACCACCTGCCTCTCTGCCTACTTGTGGTCTCACTCTTTTGTCAAATAAATATATAAAACCTTTTAAAAAAATAAAATTAATTCATATAATTCATTAGAAAAGGGCACATTTTTTTCAATAGGAAGTCAGAAAAACAAATAAAATACAGATCAAGTTCATTAAAATGGTCTCTAGAAACTGGGAACTTCTTTAATTTGAAATGAAAAAGGTTCTAAAAATTAGACAAAACAAAACAGAAAAGAAAGCCCTAGAGCTGATATCCTTCTTAAAAACAAAATGATAACATTACTCCTCCTAACAACAGTAATAGGAAAAGGATGTCCAGCCTTACTATTTCTTTACAACATTTTTTGGAGCGTCCTAACCAAATAAAGTCTTTATTTTCACAAAATATGATCATCTACATAGATAGCAACTAGAACAAATATGTAGAGTAAGATCATAGAATATAAGGTCAATATAGAAAAATAGATTTTAAGCTTATATATCTTTTTTTAATATTTTATCTATTTATTTGACAGACAGAGATCACAAGTAGGCAGAGAGGCAGGCAGGGGGTGTGGGGGCGGGGAGCAGGCTCCCTGTAGAGCAGAGAGCCCAATGCGGGGCCCAATCATAAGATCCTGAGATCATGACCTGAGCCGAAGGCAGAGGCTTTAACCCACTGAGCCACCCAGGCACCCCAATTTTATACATCTTTTTCAATGATCATTGGAAATTAAAATGTTAAACCAATTTCAGAGTTGATTTTTTTTAAAAACTAAATAAATGGAGGGACATTCCATGTTCACAGACTGTAAATTCAATGCTGAGAAGATATCAATTCTCCCAAAACTGATCTATAGATTTAAAGCAATTTCAATAAAACTATGGCAGGTTATTTTACTGCTATTGTTTGTCTTGTCTGTAGAACTTGACAAGTTGATTTCAAAGTTTACATGGGAATGTGAAAACCTACAATAGTCAAAATAAGAACAAAAGTATAAATCTTTCAAGGGTTAGTATAAAACCACAGTAATCAAGACTCTGGTATTGAGAAAAGATGGACTTATAAATCAATGGAAAAGAAGAAGGAGTCTAAAACAGAGCAAAACAGATATGGTGAATTTATTGTGGCAAAGGTTTGATCATAATTTCATGAAGAAATCATAGTCTTTTCAACAACGATACTGAAACAATTAAATATCCACACGAGAAAAACTGAACACTGACCCATGGTCCACAAAAACTATCCATTCATGGAACACAGACTTAAATGTCAGAGCTAAAGCTATAAAACTTCCATATAAACTACAGGAAATAATCTTTATTACCTTTATTTAGGCAAAAATTTCTTAGTACCCAAAAACATAAATCATAAAAGAAAAAAAAGATAAATTGGATTGCATCAAAATTAAAATTAGTTTCTTTTTGCAAGACACTGTTAAAGTAACTGAAAAGACAAGCAAAAGATTGTAAAATATTCATAAAATATGTATCTAATAATGGACTTATTTCCTCACTATGTAAAGAACTTAAAGAAAGAAAAAAAAATCTTTTAATGGGTATACAACCATTAAGTATAGTGGTCAAAAAGCATTATACAGCATGCTCAATATCATTACTTATCAAGAAATGAAAACTAAAACTAAAACTCTAAGAGATATTCATTAGAGTGACAAAAATAAAAGAGGACTGATGATCCCAAGTGTTGGTAAGACGACTAGAACAATTAGAACTCTCATACATTGTGTTGATGCAAAATGATAAGCTGCTTAGGCAAACAACTTGCTAGTTTCTTACAAAATTAAGGATCACTTATTAGTTACTTGTAGGTGTCGTCTCAAAAGAAATTAATATGCAATTGAATTTTCGTAGAAGGTTTCTCCACAATAGCCAGAAGTTTTAAATGTCCCTAATGTTTATCAACTGACAACTGGATAATCAAATTGTGGTATAACTACACTGAGTAGAATAAACTACTGATACCACCAAAACTATATAATAATTACGAAACTGTTATGCTAAGTGAAAGTAGCCATACTGTATGATTCCATTTATATGAAATTCCAGAAATATCAAAAATATCGTCACAAACAACAGATCAATGTCTGCCTTGATGTGAGTGTCACAGAGGGTTTTGACTACAAAGGGGCATGGAAAATTTTAGGGTAACAGGAGTGTTCTATATCTTGATTGTGGTGGTAATGAAAAACTAATCAAACTGTATATTTTGAAAATGTTAATTTCATTCCCTAAATATTACACCTAAGTAATTTTAATAAATATATTGAATGAGTTAATCAATCATTGTGTTGTCAGTCTTTACCATGATTACTTCCTAAGGGATTTTCAAAAATAATTTTACTTATTGTCTGTCTGTCCATCCTTCCTTCCTTCCTTCCTTCTTTCCTTTCTGTCTTCTGGTTCATAGAACTCCCAATGCATAAGAAGCAAAGCCACCTAAGTTTAGGCTTATAACCTACAGTCAACTGGAATTAGTAAAAATTCCTGAACAGGAGAATGAAATCAAATATATAATTTTGAAAGATAAAACTAGACTCGGTAATCAAGAATGACTGGTAAGGAGAAGGGGAGGGCACAACAAGGTCAGAAACCCCTGTAATATTGTTTTTTTCCTCTTCAGTTTCAAGTGGAAGAATAGAGATCAAAAGAGACTTCAGATCTGGGGCCAGAGATTTTAGATTTAGCTGCCCGAAGTGGAAGCAAGGGTAGTTCCTAACCTGTAGGAATGTAAGTATGTCCAGAGAGAAGCACATGCCCAAGCACTGAATTTTAGGGCATGGTTGCTTGGCTGCAGTGGGAGAAAGAAGAGGAGTCTTTCAAGGCAGGGACAGAGTAGTAACAAATGCCACAGAGAGAGCAAGGGAAATGAAGAATGAAATTAGGTCAGTGGATTCAATTACTACAGCTCCAAATATAATTTTCAAACATTCTGTTATAGTTTGGGAATAGAAATAATTCCACAGAAAATGAAGGAGAGAATGTGGCTGAGAAATTATAGCAGGAGGCATAATGTTGTAGTTTGAATCTGGTTGTATGGAAGAGATAGAGACCCAAAGGAGAGAGAACAGTATCAGCCTATAGAATGGTTTTAAGGACAGGCATTATCTGAAAGTAGAGAAAGAGGGGTCACTGGAGAGGAAGGGATTGCTGGAGGAAAAAGGACTCTCAGAAGGTTAAAGATCTCGGAGTGTTGAAAGAGAAGGAGAGTGATACTATAGGTGAAAACCATTAGAGATGGGGGGGGAAGTGATCTATTCAGATAGAAAGTAGAGAAGATTTATTCTTGCTGCAGGGGAAGTCTATAACAAGTCAAAAAACCTTACTGGGAAAAGAGTTCAAGGCCAGTGTATCAGTGTTATGTGTACACGAGCAGAACTTTAAAATGTTGCCGTTATTTTTTCTTTCTTTTCATTACTACTTCTTTCTTTCTTCTACGTGGTCCTTCCTGTCAAGACCAGCTTGCAAGGTGAGTCAAACTGTGTTATTTTAATGGCATTATGACTGAAGTCTACAAGAGACTCGGAATATTCATTACATTTATTCAAGAATTATCACGACTCATCCCATTCCCTTAACAGTGCATTTGTGAAATGCAAGTTTAATTTTTCAGATGGGAAAACTGATGCTCTGTGAGAATATGTAGCTTGAGAAAAATCAAGATGCTTATTAAAGTGATAAAATTGGGATTAAGCCCTAGGGTCCTTTATTATGACTCATATAACCACAGTATATAAGAAATATTTTCTTTTGTTCTTTCCCGCAGTGAAACTAGAATCTATTATTGCCTTCTGAATGACAGCATTCCTTCGTGATTAATTCTAAAGAGGAGTTTCCACAATGCAGTTCTGACCGCACTCCCCACTCCCTGCCAAAAAAAGCTAGTTCCATTTCTGTCAAGATAGGACTGTGGGCAAGTTTGATTTTTTGTTTGTGTTTTTTTTTTTTTTCCTTTTTGAGTCTTTATTCCCTTATTTTTAAGTAAAGGTATACTTCTAGACAGTTTGTAACATCCATTTCAGTTCTACATCTCTATGAGTCTAAAAGTGGACTAACTGCCTAGCCATATGTATGAACAAAACTTTGGCTTCGCTGTGGGTTTATATCCTCCTTTATGCACCACTTGAGTTTTATATATAGGCACTTTTTAAAAAGTTATACCATGTGATGTGGTTATAAAATTAAGAGAATGCTATGAGGCTTACTGCTCACGGGAATTATCGAAAGCAATGTGAACTAGATTTGTGGTCTTACAAAAACGTCACTGGCAATTTGCTTCAGAATTCTATTCCTATCATGTACCGCTGAGGAAAATTAAAAATTTTTCTCAAGATGTTAGGCAAAAAGTTCTGAACTCTAAATCACTGGACTCATAAATCCCTTATTTATATAAAAATAAATATTATCTAGTCTACTATAGTGAGGCTCTAGAACTTGGCTCCCCTAACATCTTCCTTCTTCTTTAATGTAACACTCACAAGTTTTCAACCAGGAAGCTCCTATTTAATGTCCTATAGTGCATATTTTCCTCTAATTTGCTTCAGTACTGGCTTGGATTGCTCTCTCCTCTCTTTCTACATTCTTTACCTAGATGATCTTAACTATCTCCATGACTTTAAATATTATGTACGTACTCTCATCCCTGAAATTTAAATCTCAATCCATATAAACAACTTGAGCTAAATCACATTCTCCTCCTTCCCTCCCCACAAATTTTTCTTTTTTTGTGTGCTCCTTATTTTGGTAAATGTCATGGTCATCTATCTAGTATCTCAGCCCAAAACTTAAAAAGGCATTTTTTAATTTTTTGTCTACACATACAGCCAATCCATCGGCAAGTCACCAACTGGAACTTCAAAATATACCTCAGCCTAGTGCACTTCTGTCACCACCAGCTTCAGTCAGACTCCCTCCATCTCTTCCCTGGAGTCATACTATCATGCTTCCTGCTTCAATTATTGTCTTACACCACTCGTTTTTTTAAGAGCATCCAACATAATTTTTTTTTAAGATTTTATTTATTTATTTGACAGACAGAGATGACAAGTAGGCAGAGAGGCAGGCAGAGAGAGAGAGGAGGATGCAGGCTCCCTGCTGAGCAGAGAGCCCGATGTGGGGCTCGATCCCAAGACCTTGGGATCATGACCTGAGCCAAAGGCAGAGGCTTTAACCCACTGAGCCACCCAGGCGCCCCAATATCTTTAACACATAAACGTGATCATATAAGTCCCTCACATAAATCTCTCCTATGACTTCCCAAAGCACTTGAAAAAAAAAAAAAATCCTATCAGACTCAAAATGATCTGGCCACAGGGAAAGTTTAATTTAAGATACCTTCCTGTAGTTCCCTGAACTTCAGTCATATTTAAATCCCATGCACCTTGTATTAGTTTCCTAAGTGTGCTGTAATAAACTACTACAACCTGGAAGCCTAATATAATAGGAATTTATTCTTTTTTTAGATCTGGATGCCAGGAGTCTGAAATCAGGTTGGTGGGCAGTTTGGGGGGTTTTTAAACTCCGAGGGAGAACCCGCCCCATGCTTCTTTCTAGCTTCTGGTGGTTATCAGGAATTCTCGGCATTCACTGATATGTCGGTGCATGGCTGCAATCTGTCTCCAGTTTCACATGGTGTTCTCCTCTGTGTGCTTCTCAGCGTCCTCTCATCTTCTTATAAAGATACTGGTCACTGGATTTAGAGCCGATCTTAAATCCAGGATGATTTGATCTTAAGATCTGTTTTTTAAATGAGGTCACATTCTGAGGTTCTGGGTAGACATGAATTTTCAGAAACATTATTTAACCCACTACACTCTTCATATTATTTCATCTGCCCAGATCATTCAGCATCTACCCTTTAGATGATTCATCTTTTTTAGAGTTAATTTCTCAGAGAGATTTTCCTTGAGTTTAGCTTTCATTCTTTTTCCTTTAAAGATTTTATTTATATTTTTGAGAGAGAGAGACAGAAAGAACGAGCAAGCACGAGCAGGGACAGGGGGGTAAAGGAAGAAGCAGACTCTCTGCTGAGCAGGGAGCCGGATGCAGGACTCAATCCCAAGATCTTGGGATCATGACCGGTCTGAAGACAGACTAAGCAACCCAGGAACCCTTATCTTTCATCCTTAATAACAGGTCCCTGTTGCCGCCTTTACAACACTAGCCAAACATGTATAATTTCAGTGGTATATTTTACTTTACATAACAAACACACTGCAAGAAACAAGTGTAATGTTTAGGAATGAAAAATAATTTTTAAAAATCCCCTGAAGAATATAGAATATAAGGAAAAAGGAAAAGAAAATGAGCAGAAACAATTTTAAGTCTAAAAAGATGTCAAAGAAGGGTACTCTACTGGCTCAGTAGAGTATGTATGTGGCTTAATCTTGGGTCATGACTTTGAGCTCTACATCGGGTGTAGAGATTACTTAAAAAAATAAAATTCAGATAAAAAAAAAGAGTTATCAAAGATGAACTCGGAGAAAATAATGAGAAGTTAAAGGGAAGATGCAAGGCAATAACACTTTATATTACATGAGTTGTTCAGAAAAAAACTAAAGTTCTAAAAAAATTAGACTTTCCACTGCAAATATACATCACATCTTTTTTAACCATTCATCCATCAATGGATACCTGTGCTCTTTTCATATTTTGGCTATTGTGAATATGGATGGAGATAGATCGATAGATATAAAATGCAGTAGAGTATTACTCAGCTATCAAAAAGAATGGAATCTTGCCATCTGCAATGACACGGATAGAACTAGAGGGTACTGAGCTAAGCAAAATAAGTCAGAGAAGGACAAATACCATATGACTTCACTCATGTGGAATTTAAGGAACAAAACAGATGAACATAGGGGAAGGGAAGGAAAAATAGATAAGAACAGAGAGTAAGACAAACTGTAAGAAACTCTTAAGTATAGGAAACAAACTGAGAGTTGCTACAGTGGAAATAGTTGGGGGATGGGATAATGGGGTGATGGGCATTAAAAAGGGCACTTGTACTGAGCAATGGATGGTATATGAAACTGATGACTAAATTCTACCCCTGAAACTAATTAATACATTCTATGTTAACTAAATCAAGGTTAAATAAATTTTTTTTAAAAAATTAGACTCTCTAGTCTATTACTTTCAGCATAAGTACTATAGAGCCCTCTGATAGGATCAGCACAAAATAACTTTTTTTGACTTCCAAACATAGGAGCGTTCTAGAGACAATAACATCATAAAAAGGGAAAAGGAAGTAAAGTCGGCTTCTCAGTCATTCCTATTAAATCCAACTTCAACAGGAGATAATAAGAGAGTTAGATGTGTGGCAATGGATACCCTGATTGATGACATATCTAAATAAAACCTTCATACATTTTAGCAAACCCGCATTTTTTATAGTTACTTTGACAATACATTAGAATTCTTGCCACATCTTCAACATTAATATAAATGAAACTTCAAGTATTTGCAGCAATCTTTCTCACTATATAATATATTAAAAATGGAATTCCTCATGTCCAAATAAATATTTAAAACTGGTTGAATAGCATTAAAATATGTGAACTTAAGTTAATGTCTTGATGATTTTAGAATTACGTTTCTTAAGGGCAAGAACATGGCATTCTTCCCGTGTTCCTTATGGCATCCAACCTCATCTAGTTCAGATTAGCAAATCAAGTCTGCCATAGTATCAAAAGAGCTGATTAGTGGCCCCAAAGAAACTAATTCATTAACTAGAATTTTAAAGGGGAAAGAAGGAAAAGAGTCTTACTGTGTATCAGCTGTACTCATTTTTTTCTTAAAGTTTTATTTATTTATTTATTCATGAGAGACACGGGGAAAGAAGTAGAGGCAGAGAGAGAAGGAGGCACCCCACAGAGCATGGAGACCAATGTGGGACTCAGGACACTGGGATCAAGACTTGACCCAAAGGCAGATGCTTAACACACTGAGCCACCCAGGTGCCCCTCAACTATACTCTTTAGCTTAATACTAGTGATACCTTCTAAAAACAATACCAGGTAAAGTCAATTTTATACTTGAGCTTTTTTTTTTTCTTTTGGCTGAGAAAAATTAAGTTCCAATGTCAACAAACACAAAATAAACAAAACATAATTACAAGTAAGAAGTTCCACATATTTATAAATATTTTCAAAGTATACTAATATAAACCCTTCTCTAATTATTATTAGTGATGTATGCATTTTGATCATTTGTTTATAGCATTAAAGTTCTGCAGAAAGTAGCAAAACAAAGAAGATAATACTTTTCAAATCTTCATTCTGGAGCAGCTTATCTTTTTACCTAATGAGTGTAATGCTATTTTCTATACTTTTTAAAATCAGTTTTAAGTATGTATAAATATACCCATTTTTGAAAAACTTTTTTATACTCTCAACTATCTGGTAAGTATTATATTTTACATAGTTTACTCATAATAATCCATCTTCTTTCCACTTAAAAAAATCAAAATAAATCACATTTCCTTGAAAATTTTCATTTCATTCATTGCAGCATTAGCCAAAAAATATGTGTGCGATTTAGCTATTGAAGGGGAATAACTGTATTAAATGAATCTTGAAAATTGGACACAACTACAGCTGTTAAATATGGAAAAGTCTGGAAGAGCTTATGTTTGGTTAAATAAGAAGGAAGGAGAAACAGAAGGAAGGAGATGAGGAAAAATATTTATTATTAAATATAAATAAATTCAGATATAAATTTTGATAAGTGTAAAGTACTTTGTGTGTCCTTCTGATGTGTGAGCACCTGGTAAGTATAATCTCTGTATAGTGAATGCATATGGTGAGCTGCCAATATTTTATTTATTTTTAAAGATTTTATTTGTTCATATTTTTAAGAGACAGAGAGGGAGAGAGAGCACGCAAGAAGTGGGGCAGTGGGAGAGGGAGAGGGATACGCAGACTCTATACTGATTGTGGAGCCCATCATGGGGCTTGATCTCAGGACCCTTTGATCATGATCCTGGAATAATGACCTGAGCTGAAATCAAGAGCTGGATGCTTAACCAGCTGTGCCACAGAGGTGCCCCTAGAGCTGCTAGTATTTTTAAGGGAGTGATCTTTACGAGTGCACATGGAAAGGGAAAACAGTTGCATTCCTAGTGAATATCAGTTGCTGAATAAATATCTGAATAAAATAATGACAGTAATTAGTGAATAAAAGAGTTTTCTATTCTTAGAATGTTGAAATCTTATCATAAAAATCATTACAGGGGCGCCTGTGTGGCTCAGTGGGTTAAAGCCTCTGCCTTCGGCTCAGGTCATAATCTCAGGGTCCTGGGATCAAGCCCCGCATCAGGCTCTCTGCTCATCGGGGAGCCTGCTTCCCCTTCCTCTCTCTCTGCCTGCCTCTCTGCCTGCTTGTGATCTCTGTCTGTCAAATAAATAAATAAATCATGACATATTAATACATAATATTAAACCATCATATGATATTAAATCATATGATCATTATATAATATAGGACTATATCATTATAAAGAAGTACTAAATTTTTATCTACATTTTGGCTACACCTATATATATAATTATATGATTTTCCCCTATTCATTAATATGGTGAATTATAATCATTGAATTGCAAAAGTTAAAATAACCTGCATCTCTGGAACAAACCCAACTAATTTCTGATGTCATGTTTTTATGTATTGCTTCATGTAATTAGTTAACACTTTAGATTAATTTTCAGGCTTTGCTTTAAGACTTCTCCCTCTGGCCTCATGTGGCAGACAGACTTTAGGATGGCTCCATCTCTAATCCTCCCCATTTGAGCATGGGCAAGGACTAACTAAACAGAATATGACAAAGGTAATAGGATGTCACTCCAATCACTGCATATATATGTGTATACATGTGTATACAGGCACACACAGTGTGTGTATTTATATACACTGTGTGTGTGTGTATATACACATGTATATATACATGTATTTATATACATGTATATATATTTGTGTGTGTGTGTATATATATATACACACACGTGTATACACACACACATACACACACACACACATACAGGCATATATACCAACAATTATGTGTACTTGGAAGGGAGCCTGATTTCATATGAAAATGCAGCCTAGCCCACACCTTCATCACAGCTACTTAAACCCTGACCAGAACACCCAGCTAGTCTATTCTCAAACTCCTGAACCACAAAAACTGAGATAATAAGTGTGTTGCTTTAAGCCTCTTAGGTTGTGGTAATTTGTTACACAGCAATAGAAAACTAATACACCTCAAAAAATGACTTGGGGTGTATTTTTTTAATTGCCTTTTAAAGCTTTTAATAGTTGGTATAATTCCTTCATTAATGGACTCTTCAATCCATTAATGAAACCATTAATGAAACTGCTCC
Source organism: Neogale vison (assembly GCF_020171115.1). Lineage (NCBI taxonomy): Eukaryota > Metazoa > Chordata > Mammalia > Carnivora > Mustelidae > Neogale > Neogale vison. Next base: position 37,474,715 of record NC_058102.1, on the reverse strand, counting down.
TACAGTTTTCTTTGTGAGATTTTTATTTGAAGGCTTCTTTCACATAGTAAAAAATATTACTTGTATTTCTTACTTCTTGTGTTAAACTGGCCATGGTGTATTTGCCTAGGAATTTCCACATTTCATCTACAATTTAAAATTCATAAGTATAAATTCTGTTCAAAAACCCTTTCACTATATTTATTTCTGTCTTTTCACTTATTTTACCGATCCAACAGAGAGCTATCGGTGTTAATAATTTTTTCAACAAATAACTTTAGCTTTGTTTATACTCTTTTAAATATTTCTATTCTGTTTTATTAGTTTCTGCTACTTGCTCCATTATTTTTTTTCTTATTCTTTAGGTTTTATTTGGTTCATTTTCCTCAGCTTTAAGATGAATACTTACATCATTAATTCTTAACCTTTATTTTTTCTTATATAAATATTATCAATTTCTCTCTGAGGCTTTAATTGTCTCTATATGTTTCAATATGTAATATTCAACATCACTGAACTTAAAAATTTTTAATTTTTAAATCCTTCTCTGACCAGTTATTTAGAAGTATTGTCCTACTTTTCAAAAACTTGAGTATTTTCTACTTATCATTTTAAAAATTTTATCTTTTTACTAATTTCTAGCTGAATTCTGCTATTTTAAGACAATATTCAACCTGATTCAATTCTTTAGAACGTGTTGAGTCTTCCTATATGACAAACATTTGGTTAATTTGTAGAAATCAAGTACAGGGTTCTCTATATATCACTAGATCCTGCTTGTTTTTCCTGTTGCTCAACTTATCTTTAGCTTTACAAATTTTATCTTCTTGATCACTTAAGTACAAAAAGTATTAAAACGTTCCATGATGACCAAAGGTTTTTTACATCTTTTTATTTCTCTTAATTTTTTTTCTATATTTTAACTATTATGTTACTAGGTGCATAAAAATTAAAATTTTTTCTATCTTCCTGGTATATCAATTTTTATGCTGAAGTATTCCTCTTTTTACACTCAGTAATTTTTTTCTTAAAGACTATTTTCTGATATTTTATAGCTACATAGGAGTTTTTTTTTTAGTTAGTATTATACAGTGTATCTTTTCTATCATTTTTAATTTCAACCTCTCTCATTCTTATATTTAAAATTTCTTTTACAAACAACCATATTTTTTAAGAAGTCATTTGGGCAATCTTTATCTCAAATTGGCCATTTTTTCCCACTTAAAAATGTAATGCAATTACTTAAATACCTTTATTTAAAAATTAGAATGATGTTGGTTGTGATGTAAAATTACAGTTAAGTTCTTGCTCTTTTAGATTCTAAACAGGCATCACAGGAAGATATTTTTCTAAAGTTTGAAGAGAGAGCTGTCTACAGAGGGATAAAACAGTCATTCTTGTGGATTACTGGTTTTAATCTGTGGTAAAAGAAATGGAGAGCCGAGAAAATAACCAGGATTTTAAACAAAACTTCTCACCATACTCCAGTAAAAATATAAATGATTTCTATGAGTAAAATATAAGAATATCTGCAGAATTTGTTATGTAGCTAGAACATGTAGGGTAGGGAGGGAAAGAAATGAAAATTTACAAATTTTAAAAAAACTTGGTGAACTCTTTTGGTTCAATATTCAATTCCTGGTATTTTAACTTCCCACTTTTCCATAATACTTAAAATTTTCTAAATATACTTCAACAGCTTCAAATATCTTTTTGAAAAATAATTTAATCTTGGAAAATAAAATCAAAGTCTTAAGGACATATTCTTATTACACAGTGTTCTTGAATCAGCATGACTTTTAGTTAAAGTAAGAATTCTGCAGAATCTGAACTTAAATTTATTATGAATATATAATCGCATTCCTTTTTAAAGTGCCTGCCATGGTTATAATTAATGTTAAGTGAAAAAAAGAATATGCATGTAATTTCAAGCATTTACATTTTGCTGGTTGATGTTTCCCTCACTGTATGCATTTTAAAAAGAGTATCTAGGGGCACCTGAGTAGCTCAGTTGTTAAAAAAAGAATACCTAGTTATATAGGGTTGGCTAGAGCAAGTTGTTTTCCCCCCAGATAAGTGCTCCTTCACAAAGAGACACAAGTTCCTTGAGTACGGCTAGAAGGCAAGCAAGCCTTAATACTGGCTCCTGTCTTCTGGGAGCCAATGAGGGAAAAGGGAAGGATCCTAGCCGAAGAAGTCTGAGATTTCTTACCCAGCCAAACTTTAATGAATACCACAAGTGAAAGGGGGTAAATTCTTAGAAAACTAGCTCCTTTTCATGTTGCCAAAGGAGAAAGAGCATCCATCACCTTATTGGGGTCCTTGGAAAAGAAAAGGCAGCAGCCCTGGAGCTGAGCACATCCTGTCACCTGAGGCTCTGCTGGAATTGCCCATTAGACCCTGCCCTTAGAGGGCAGCTAGGGCAATTATGCCTACTTTCTGGAACGGCCAATCAGGCATCATCCAGGAATAGCCTAATCTCACTGAGAGCGAACAGCTATTTAGCTGTTAAACTACATGGAGGTTATTTGGGACTTCCTAGAAAAAGTGACACACAGATACTTTTAAAAAGGTTACCTAAAAAACAGTTTTAATTTCATACTCTAAATAAATCTGGCAATTAAATAAGTTTATGTACTGTAAAGTTGCAGCTGCCACCTTTATTAGTTCCTAAAGCCTACATACAGAATTGAACTACTTTTAGATAAGAGCAAAAGAAAGACCCTTGATTTCCTTCCATCCAGAATAAAAGTTTTAATTTAATGGAAATTAGACCTAGCTCTTTATTTTTCAAAACAATCTTCCAAAAAAAAAAAAATTAAATATTCAAAAACACATTTATCATTATTATTGTCTGTATCACAAAATTATGTATCTCTATACCTCTTCCTATACTTATTAATCATGTTTTAAAAAGAAACAACTGCTAACTAGTTAGAGTGCAAAAGTCTTGCACTGTAAAGAAGATGTGGTGTGTACACACACACACACACACACACACACACTGGAATACTATGCAGCCATCGAAAAATGAAATCTTGCCCTTTGCAACAATGTGGATAGAACTAGATGGTATTATGCTGAGCAAAATAAAGTCAATCAGAGAAAGACAATTATCATATGATCTCTCTGCTATGAGGAGTTTGAGAGGTAGGGCGGGGGGTTGTGGGGGTAGGGAGGGAAAGAAATGAAACAAGATGGGACCAGGGAGGGAGACAAACCATAAGAGACTCTAAATCTCAGGAAACAAACTGAGGGTTACTGGGGGGTGGGAGGCGAGGGATAGGGTGGCTGGGTTATAGACATGGGGAGGGTATGTGCTATGGTGAGTGCTGTGAATTATCTAAGACTGATGATTCACACACATCTATCCCTGCAAGCAAATAATACATTACACATTAATTTAAAAAAAAATCTATTGTACTGAGGCTTTTTTTCTGAATAAAAAAAAACCTATTGCACTGTTATTTTTTTCTCAGATATTTTTTTCTGAAGTGCTTAGAATAACACTAAGTACACAACAGGCATTACAAATATGTTTTCTAAATAAACCTTTATTTTTACTTTGTATTTTTCACATTTTAATGAGCAATTATATGTATAAAGCTGTATTCATCCATCTGTTTTTTCAGATAAACATTCCAAATTATAAGCATCTTTGATCAAGAATAAAAATAGTTCTACTTTATTGTGTTAGATAAGAACAATCTAATTAGAAACCAGTCTCTTGTTTAGTGAAGAACTCAAGACACTAAAAAAAATCTGTTCTGTTTTTTGTAGGAAGAAATATATATATATATATATATATATATATATATATATATATATGAATACATATGAGTATATATGTTATATATGCTTTATATATCATACCTGTTTGCATGTTACCTATAAATATATATATACACATATATACAAGTAAATACACACATATATACAAGTAAATACATTTATGTATAATAAAAATAAATAGCAGAGAAAAGGCAGGCACAAAAGAACAAAATATAAATGTAGGTGAAATTGTATTACTCTTTTAGACAAAGTTATGATAGGTGTTTTGGAGACCAAAGATAAGTAAATCAATTCATAATGAAATTTATATGATCAGAAAACAGAATATATCAATATATATTTCAATGTTTTAAGTTATTATTATTAACAAAAATATGTATCTTTGCAATAATGTAAATTTCTAATTGATTTTACTTATCATTTTTTGCATTCACATATTGGTTTCCCCTCAAAATTTTTTCAAGTACCTCTTTTCTTATAATTAGAAATTAACAGTAAATAACAAGACTATTTCCAACAAGGAGTTGTTTCATTACTCTGAGCTTCTCAAATAATGACCTATACTGGAAAAATCATTCCTAAAATATTTCTTATCATACTAATCATTAGTGATACAATATGCCAAAAGATCTCATACATATTTCCCACATTCAGTATTATTTTAAAACAAACTTTCAGACATTAGCCTATAATTCAACTCTTCTCATTTTCACACTTACATTCTGAATGTAGGAAAACACATTCTAATGTTCCCTCTAATTAAACAGTTTGATTGTGCTGAAATATAAATGCTTAAATAGTTCTAATCTCTAAATCATTAATGAGGAAGAAGTAACATAACATGGGAATCATGTTACCATATACACTAACCATCACATTAAAATTCCTGCATATGTACTATCTTTCAGTATTTTGGCGACATATTCATGCCATCAATACTTCAACCATTCTGACAAGTTAAAAATATTAATTTATTGATTATAATGAAGTAGATTCCTTTCTTTCCTATTCCCTATCCACCCTGGTATATACCCAACTCCTACAGAGAATGTCCTTTGTGTTTCATCAAATTATTGGTTTAAACTGATTTAAAATTGGGGCACCTGGGTGGCTCAGTGGGTTGAACCTCGGCCTTTGGCTCAGGTCATGATCTCAGGGTCCTGGGATCAAGGCCTGCATTGGGCTCTCTGCTCAGTGGGGAGCCTGCTTCCTCTCTCTCTCCGTCTGCCTCTCTGCCTACTTGTGATATCTCTCTCTCCATCAAATAAATAAATAAAATCTTTAAAAAGAAAAAAAAACTAATTTAAAATTAATTTATATAGACTATTTTTTCGCCTTCTCCAGTTAAAATATAGCATACAATCTAAGCCAGTTCTTTGCAATGATCCCACATTATTTAATGAAGACTTTCCTTTATATAACAATTATAGTTGTGAACACTAACAGGGGATTTGCACGTACAATGCATTATCTGAAGTATTCTGTGTGTAGTAACTCATTATATATAACCACCCTGTGAAAGAGATTCTATTTTTACCCTCATCATACAGTTTAGGAAACTGAGGCACAATGAAGTAAATAACTTGGTCAAGATTACATATATACTTAGTAAGAGGCAGAGCCAAAGATCAAATTGAGGCCACTTTCCAGAGCCCACACTCCTAAATCATTATATATTATGATATTTTCCATGGATCACAAAACAATTCAAATATAGATTTACATAAAATGTAATTGTATACTACATTGTATATATATTTAAAATTTATTTTTTGTAAATTGCAGTCTAAGCAGCATCTATATATATATATATATATATATATACTTGGTATGAATTATTATGGAAACTTTCCTACCAGTTAACCTTTCTCATCTTTGTGGGACACACAAAATGTTAACCCTTCTAAGTCATCAAGTCTCTCTAGCACATTTATGCTATAGTGTTCTGTGTTCACTCTTCTCTATCCTACTTTCCATTCTTATCTTCCCCTCAAACTTTTCACTGTGCCTTCTGAAAGCTCTATTTTACAGTAAACAAAACTTTCCTGTGTATGTCATCACTTTGTTGAAGAAGACTACCATCACTTTATCTTAACTGAATTTATATAGCTTCATGGGTAGCACTAAGATGACTGTGTTCATCCTTTCATAGCTCACTTCAGAAAATAAAGTCTGCACCTTTCTTGAAAGCCATTAGAATTTCCAATCCATTACCCCTCCAGTACCAAGTAAAATCATCTCTACTTTGAGACCCACACCATCTCACTATTTCTTCCCCACTTCACCATTCCTTGTCATTAGTAGCTATAAATGACATTCTTTTTCCACAATATAAATGACTTTATTTAATGAGCTGAATTCAATTTAAATGAGTAACTGCATACAAGTAACAGATCTGAATAAATAACTTCATTTTTCATCCATCTTTGCCATTAAATATGCTTTGCCATATATTACCTCGCCATGACTGACTGCTTTAGCTTGAGCTATTCATAGCTTTCTGGTCACTTACAGTTGTAAAAATAAGTTTTATTTTAGATTTTAAGACTGTTTCAGGTTAAGAAATTCTAATACAGTCCTGTATCAAAACTTTAGTTTCTTATTCAACTCAAAGTTTCCCGGTCATTCCAACTTAGGACGGAGAAACTTGTATTGGGAAGAGGTAAATGATTTTTTTTTCCACCTGTCTTCTGCCTTCTTTATAGGTCTTCCTTCTAGACTAGGGCAGAGATATGAAAAAGGATTACAGAAGAAAAAAAACGGGCCAAGTCTTATGTGACTGGTGACTTTTATGTGCCAGATGCCTAAATATTAGATTTTTAAATCGGGGTTCATTAGGGAATTCTTTGGACATCCTCTCATGGGGACATCCTATGCTGTACAGCTCATCAGTAAAGGCACTTTGTTATTTGCTAACTACTTGTCTCCCTTCACATCCCAATTTCTGTCTTTGGCAGAACATTTGACATTCTTCTAATTCTTAATATTGGGTCCCATTGTGGTAGAGAGTAGCCATCATATGAAGGGGTCCATTATCCTTCTATCTCCTCAACATGTTCCATGGTAAGCTCATGAGCCTTGACACAACAAACTGTTTTAACAGCCACTCCTAATAAGACCCCTTTCCACTGCCCTGACTTAGGATACCTCTAACCATACTGCCATCCAAATTTATCAGATTGGAAGCAAATATCTAATTCATTGATTATGCATGTCCCCATATTCCAAAAGATTCACATTAATTTCTTTCTCTCACTTTAGCTGCTGAGTAAATATCCAAACATGGAGATACCACTGGCTCCTTCTTTGAGTCCTTGCTTTGGTTCACCTTCATCTGATTTAGAAGAGGCACACCCTTCTCTCTTTCAGAGGGTGAAAACCTGCAGCCCTCCCTACAGATGAAGGCTCAAGGTGATAATTCACAGTGGCAGGACTGATATTACTTTAATTATTACTTAGTAAGTCTTTGGTGAGTATGTCTAGCACTTCTTCACAGAATGTGAGGATATTTATCACAAATGGTACTATGGTTCAGAGCTTTAAATAGTATTTTGAATCAACAATGGAAGTTTCATTTTTATCTTTTATGCTCCACATTTTTTTTGCCTCCCTTATTTACTGAAGTTTCTAATAAAGTTTCACTGTTTTACCCTCTGAAGACCCTCTACCATTATCATTCTTGTTTCATTAATTTGGTCATTAAATACTTATGTAGGCCCACTATGTTCAAAGCATTGCAAATACAGCTGTAATCCAGACAGAAAAATCCTCCCCTCAAGGGGCTTATATATAGTGATACTAAGCAAGGTAAATAAATGATATATACAGTATCCAAAATATATCCTTCTCATTTTTTATTACTATTATTTTTCCCAGTGGCCAATGTTTGAATTTATCCATGATAAATTTGTAAGGTTTTTATTCTCTGCTATTTTAGTTCTTACTACTATTACCATAGTCTCAAATATACCTGTATAATCTCATTATAGAATTACTATAACATTCTTAATCTCTTCCTCCATTCAGTATTCTAGTTATCATTTTAAACACATAAATGTAATCATATAAATCAGGTACTTAAAACATATTCTCATTCATTCATTCATTCGGCAAATATATATTGAGGAAATATAACTGGTTTTTATTTCTAGATCTTTGGCTAAAATAGTGGACATAAGAGGCAAAGACTCTTACCATACAGAGTTTATATTTTAGTAGAAGAACACAAACAGTAAACACATAGGAGCAAGAAAACAATATAGGTGCTCATAGATAACCTCTCTATTAAAACAGCATTTTAACAGAAACCTAAAAAAAATGGGGGTATATCGGGAGGTAACATGGCAAGCAGAAGGAATAATAACAAGTCCCTGCACGGGTAAAGGGTAGCAAATTGTTAGTACAACCGAAATGAAATGAGATGTGGAAAAAATAAAAAGGTAGAGGAGTTCCTAGAGGTACTGTAACAAGAGAAGTCATGAAGGATCTTAGAAATGATTCCATTGGGTTTGGGAATTTTATTCTGATGGGAAGCCAACAATAATGTAAGCCTAGATGTGAGATGATCTGAATCTAAGAAATTTATCCTGCTCAGTTCCCTGAGCATATGCATATGAGAAAGGATGGCGGCTTTGACCAGGCTGATAGTTTTGTGGGGTTAGCAAGAATTGTCTAGATTCTAGATAAACTATGAAGGTAGAACCTATAAAACGATTCTGAATCTTGATTCTTAGAATTAGTAGCCATGAACTGATACAGGGAAAACGGCAAAAAATTTGCAAAGTGACAGCGAAGACCAGAAGCTCAGTTTTTAACTTGTTATGCTTTAAATTCCTTTTTTGAATGTATAAGTGAATATGTTAGATACACAAGTCTGAAGTTCAGGGAAGTGATCCAGCCTCCAGATGTAAATTATTCAGTTCAGTTATTAGAGTCTAGATGGCATTTAAACTGTAAAATAGGTTAAGACTACCGAGAGACTGAATGTAGCAAGAAAGACTGCAGGGCCCACAGAAATGATCCATCCAACACTGGTCTCAGTTTCTTGATGTCATCAGTTCCAGTGAGCATTATTCTCTCTGTACTCCACCCTTTCCATGACCACATCTTATTAGCACCTGGACCTTATCAGCGCCTGGAAATGTTTGGTTCTAAAAGGTTCAAATCAAGCATCTTACTCCCTCACCACAATCTTCTATCCTTTTTCCTATACCCACTGCACATGTTTTTCAAGTTTATTGAAAACGCTGAATCCTCTATTCTGTCAATCCCTTCCTATCTTCCTGCAATTCTAACTCATCGTAGATTAAGGGATTTTTGCTAATATTCTCAATTATCTTGTCCCATTGGCCTTCCATAGCAATGGTCTTGCAGAACAACATAAAATTAAAATGGTCGTAGGAATACCTCCCATACCTGAGATACAGAGCACAACTGGAGGTAAAAGTAAATACACCTTTAAGTCACATAACCACTACAAATGCACTGCCAACAACCACAGGTGGACCCCTAACATTTTCCAATGTTCTATCTGCGGTTTACATAGTTAGCCCATAATCCACAAAGGCTAGATAAATCTTCTCTATATTCCTGAGATACCTCATCCCATCATCTTTCCTGCTAATATCAGCTAATTAGATCCTTTACACTTTGTGGGGAAAACAGAAATCATTAAATGGAAACTTTCAATCTCTTAAGACCTCCATTTCTAAAAAGAATCCTTTTTTTCTCACTCATCTCACATTTGAAGACAATGTGCCCTTTCTCTATAATATGCCCTGGAGTCCATCCTTTTTTGCCTCATCTTATGCTCTATCAATAAATTTCTTTTTCCTCAGTAAATTCTCTCTTTTTATGTACTTTCTATATGTTTCAACACACTCAACCTCATATCTTATATGGGCTATAATTCCCTCCCACCTCTTTCATAATCAAGCTCTTTTCTACAGACACTGAATCCAATCCTTTTCTGCCATTTCATCTTTCAGGTCCCCAGAAATTTGATTCTAACTAAATTAACTCCACTAAAATTACTCTCACCTAGATAACCCCCTTATTTTCCTGCTGCTACATAAAATGGGCACTCTTTCATCTTGAACACTCAATGACATCATGAAGCTGCTAATAACCCTTTTTACCACCTTCTCTGAACCTTAGCATTTTTCATTCCTCACCTTCCTAGTATTTCTTCCTTGCCTTCTTTGGAGGCAAACTCACCCAGTGACCTTTCCCTTTCCTTTGATCTTCACTTAAGTGTTTTTTTCCTCTGAAATTTATTATGAGCTCTCTTATCTTCTCACTTGGAATACAATTTTTAGAGATGACATCATCAACTCCAATGGCTTCAGTTACTAACTATTCTACATATCCAAATCAATGGCCAGAAATGAGATCTCACCTCATTGATTCCAAAAATCACTCATATATTCCCAACTCAGTCAGCTCAATTTAATGTGTCCAAAACTGAACTCATCATCCCCACTCCAAAAGTACTTTATCTCATGAGATTCTTGTCTTCATGTATGGAACTTTCACCCACTCAACTGCCAAACCAGAAAGTTCAAATTCAACCTTGACTTCTCAGTAAGTCTCATTCTCTTCCCTCGAAACAAGCCTTTATTCTTGAGTAATCACTATGTCCTTATTATCTCATCAATCAGTCCATTCTTCTCCATTCTCACTGTCACTCTATAGGTTCATATTAACCATTCAGTGTGTTTTTCAAAATGTTGATGTTCTCCTGAGATATTGCCTTCGATTAGTTTTATAATTCAGGGGAGTAGACACACACACACACACACACACACACACACAGAGGTTGCAATTACCATTTTTATTATCTTTCTTTTGGATGACTGCAAGAGCCTTCACTTGCCTCCTTGCTTTAGACTATTATCTAAATCACCCTCCAAGTAAAGTCAAAAGAAAAAAGCCTTCTAAAGAAGAGAGCTGATCTCCTGTTTAAAGACTTTAATGGTTCCTCATTCTTAGTATAGAGAATAAATTCCTCCCATGAAATTTCTCATGTTCTTGCCCTGGCCTAACCTAGCCTTCTGTCTTTACCACTACCTCCCACACTCCAGTTTATTTCACACTCTAGCCACAGTAAGTTATTTTTTTCATTTTTTGACCTATGCACACACTGTTTCCTCTGCTTAAAATGCCATGCCCCACTTTCCTCAGATGGCACACTTCAATTTATCCTATAATTATCAAGTTAGACAATATGTCTTTCTATTCACCTTTGATTCTCCAGACCCTTTCATTCCCAACAATTGTATTATATGGATTGTCTCACATTTTGTTTACTTGACATTGTAATTATTTTTGCCAACCTGTCTACTCCACTATATTGCAAGATTCTGAAATTAGAAACTGTATTTTGTATCACTGCATTTCCAAAAACCTAAACAAATGTCTCTCACATAGTGTACACTCAAATATACACTGAATTTTAAATAAACAAATAGAAGAATGAAAGTATAGAATACAACAATATAAAGTCCAGGTCGAAAGAAATTATATTAGATCACAATTCAGATTTGCATTCTTTATTCCCTTATCTTGTACAGCAAATAAATAGAACACAGGCATTTTTTGAATAATCAAATTAAAATTGGTCTTGGAGACTTTTAAATTTTAAGACAACTTACAGTTTGAAAAATATATAATCTGGTCTAAGTAACACCCTCAGGAAAATAAATTTGTTTCAAATTCTATGGAGTATTGACCCAAATTGCTAAGAATCATCAGGATGTCATCAAAATGAGAACAGAAAGTAAAAAATATGGACTGTACTATTCTGGTTCTTCAATGGGGAGAATGTTAACAGAGCTAGAAAATGTTCAGGACAGTGTACATAAAAAACCCAAGGATGTGGATTAGATGAATATTCAGTTATTCACCACACTTTAGAAGTAAAGAGAACCATTAGCATTTGGATGAAGGAAACAGAACAATTAAAAGCATTAAGTTCTGTAAGAAGCGAATTTATAGATCTTCTTACTCTGAGATAACAAACAGAAAAAGAGGGAAGGAGCTGCACAGCGCCAGTGGCATTATTGTTGTAAGCTGTGGATGAGGCAAATGAGGTAGACTTCATTCAAACACTGGTAACAGCACTCTGAAATACCATGACACTTGAACCAATGTGTATGTTACACTGAGATATGTTCCGAAATGTATTTCATGTGCTCTAGGGTTTGTCCCATATTAGTCTTTGTTAAATTTTGCCCATGCTGACTCTTAAAAAGAATCAGAAATGATAAGAAAGTAAACAGCTAATTAATACTCAGACAATTCTTTAAATAAAAGTACAAAGAAAACCGTTCCTCACTGTGAATTTTCGTCTACATGGGTCTGTCATTAAACTTGTGTTCTGTGGCCAAACTGAGCTACTAAATTCCAGCTGTAGATTTAGAACTAGACCACAGTCTGGAACAAATCCTGGCTGCTAAGTGGGGTTGGCTAACACTCTGGCTCAGACTTGGGGCTCAAGACTTGACGGCAATCTATCACAGTAGTGGTTCCACATGTACCTACAAACCCACAGCTCTCCAGATAACAAGTACAGCTAATACACCTGACTAGGAATGCTTATGCTTTGTGCCCTAGCCTTCAGCATCCAAAGTTCTCTTGGCTATCTAAAACTGTACTGTTTAGACCTTATCCTGGCCTTCTAAATGTTGGCTGAAAACGGATTATACCCCTGATTCCTTAAGGTTCACCAGTTTTTTACATTTCAGTATTATCATTTAAAATTTAAAACACCATGAATAGATGTTGTACCTTGACAAATACCTAATCTGCATCTATTGCAATCATCATACCATTCTTATCCTTTCTTTTATTAACGTGGTATATCACATTGATTGATTTGCAAATACTGAACCACCCTCACAAACCCAAGAATAAGTCTCACTTGACTGTGGTGAATGATTTTTTTTTTTAATGTGTTCTTGGATTCAGTTGCTAGTATTTTATCAAAAATTTTTGCATCAATGTTAATCAGGGATATTGGCCTGTAGTTCTCTTTTTTAGTGGAGTTTTATCTGGTTTTGGTATCAGGGTAATGCTGGCCCCACAGAATGAGTTTGGAAGTTTTCCCACTATTTCTATTTTTTGGAATAGTTTGAGAATCGGTATTAACGCTTCTGCAAATGTTTGGTAGAATCTGTCTGTGAAACTATCTGGCCCTGGACTTTTGCTTATTGGTAGATTTTTGATTACTGATTCAATTTTGTTGCTGGTTATTGGTCTGTTCAAGTTTTCTATTTCTGCCATTTTCATTTTGGTAGTTTCTAAGTTTCTAGGAATTTATCCATTTCTTTTGGGTTGTCCAATTTGTTGACATTTAGTTTTTCATAACATTTTCTTATGACTGTATTTCTGTGATACTGGTTGTTCTTTATCCTCTCTCATTTGTGATTTTCTTTATTCGGTTCCTTTTTCTTAAGTCTGGACAGATGCTTACCAATTTTATTAATATTAATTTCATTAATATTTTCAATTTTATTAATATTAATATTTATTATATTTATATTTATATTTTCAATGTTTATTAATATTTTCACTAATCTATATTTTAGTTTCCATATCATTTATTTCTGCTCTAATCTTTACTATTTCCTTCCTTCTTCTAGCTTTAGACTTTATTTGTTGTTCCTTTCCTAGCTTCCTTAGGTGTAATGTTAAATTGCTTGTCTGAGATATTTCTTGCTTAAGGTAGGCCTGTACTGCTATATACATCCTAATGTATACAGAAGCATTATCTACAATAGCCAAATTATGGAAATAGCCCAAGTGTCCATCTACTGATGAATGGATAAAGATGTGGGATACACACACACACACACACACACACACACACACACATACCCAGGAATATTACTCAGCCATAAAAAAATGAAATCTTGCAATTTGTAACAATGTGGATGGGGCTAGATAGTATCATGCTAAGCAAAACAAGGCAGTCAGAGAAAGAAAAGTATCATATGGTTTTATTCAGACATAGAATTTAAGAAACAAAACAAAGGGAAAAAGAGCAAAGGGAAAAAGAATGAAAGAGAGGCAAACCAAGAAATAGACTCTTAACTACAGAGAACAAACTGATGATTACCAGAGGGGAGGTGGGTGGGGGAATGGGTTAAATAGGTGATGGGGGTTAAGGAGTGTACTTGTAAGCACTGGGTGTTGTATGTAAGTGTGAAATCATTATATTGTACACTTGAAATTAATATAACACTCTGTTAACTAATTGAAATTTAAATAAAAATTTTAAAAAAGGAATTAAAACACTATGGCAAATGGTATACAAAAAAGCATTAATTTAACTTAATGATATTTTTACCCTTTAGAAGTTAATTATTTTCTTTCACTCAATTTTTATATGTAAATATATGCTGTAATTTTACACTGGAAGTTAACTTGTGATCCAATTTTTGTAAATGAAAAAGACATGCTAAATGTAAACTACGTCTGATATAATTTTTCAAAGATAGTTCTAAGGCAATATTAAACTGATAATATTTTTCTTAATGATGGAAAAGCTTTTTTCTAAGATGACTGTGATTTAGAAAAATCTGTAAATTCTACCTACTGAACCAATTAATTTTCAGTTTCTGAATTAAGAAAAAAATCCTTCTTGTAATCCTTTTCAGAAGAAAGTCATCAAAAAACTTGAAATTGCCTCTGAAAATCATGAACGAATGATTCTCCCATTCATTATAAGTACTGAACTGAGACTACTGAGTTTTCAAAAAAACTAGCTAACATTTATTGTTAAAAATATTAATGTAAACTATATTCTTGGAGTTCTTCAAATTTATTCTTACCAGGTATACAAATTTATTTATAATGACATTTGCAAATGTACACAACTTTTTGCACATGTATGCTATATAAAATACAAACTTCACTTTTTTCTCATCCTTCAGAAATAATATATGTGTACCCACAGAAAAAAATGGATTTTTTAAGTATACCACTTACACCCCTGAGATCTATGTTATACTGGTAAAGAAATTATTTCACAGCTATGCATCATTGTGGTGGCATTCTGAGATGACATTCCTTCAGCACTTTATATATTCTGTATAATGAGGGGGAAAATACAAGACCTTCAACTTCTTATCAATAAAATTTCATCACAGAATGGTTTTACTAATATAAAAAACATTTATACAAAAGACATAACTGTAGAAATGGAAAATAGTACTTAGATGATCTATCATAAAGATATTTTTTTAAAAATGGAAAAATTATAAACAATTTCAAGTGGATTTAGGTTATAATTAATGCAATCTGACTTTAAGTTTTCTAACTGGGGGGCAAAAACAATAGTTTCATTCAAAGTCTTATTCTTAATTATCTGAAGTGACACTAGATCCTATTACCATTTCATTTCTATTCAACTGCTTTATGTAAGCTTTATATGGGACTAAAAAATGATTTTATTACCAGTTTCTCAAGTAATATGCTCTAGACAGCTCTTTGACAATGGGGAGTACTAAATTTATGTGTACTGTTAACTCCCTAATTAGACTGGCTAAGCTCATGTAGGTAAAAAATAAGCACAGTCTGAATTTCAGAAAATGAAAACAGCAGTATAAAATATCCAACATCATGGCAGGACATAGCCAAGAGAGAATCTCTATTTCACAATATTATAAACTACACACACATATACACACACACCCTTCACTTTTAGCTATTGGGAATGAATCTGATGAAGCCTGCCTTCTGTATACCATCTTTCCTTTCTGTGATCATTTTTCCTTTCAAGAAGCTTCTTTCAACAACTAGATTTTATGCCACTCAATCTTCCATATTTGGAAGATGTCTTTTTTGAAAGGATATGATTAACTTATTTTAACAGATAAATAATGAATAAGATTGTTATCACCCCTTGCAGGAGAGAGGTATTTAATTTTTATTTGAACCAGGGACAAATGCTTGATTTCTAACTGTGGAATTCTTTTAGGAATCAGTGGTCAGGTGATGGTGGTATTTTGAAGGAAAAGGACTTACTCTTCTAATAAAAGTTGAATGCTATGTACAAATACCATGCCAGGCAGGAGAGTGAAATTACATCCCATAAGCAGTCACCTATACTATTAAAATAAAGGACCAGTCATAAATCCTGTCACAATATACTGGCTGGCTGACTTACATTTCATCTTACCTTATGCTGTAATATAACAGGGTCAAGGACTAAATATGAGCAGTTATTTGAAGACAATATATTTTTCCCCACATAAATTCAGACAATGGAATTAAAAGGAAGGGAAATGACTAAAATATGTTGTTTGGCCTACTTCAGGAGCAATGTGATGATTAGACAACATCATGAAACATAGGAAGGAGAAAGGAGAGATAGAGGTACATTGAAAGTTATCTTTTTAACATCTCCCTGATGTTTTAATGTGATTATGGACTTCACCTAGATACCTCAATGAAGTATACCTAAAATTGATAACATTGGGTTCTATGTGTTCAGCATTAAACCTCACAGTGCTAAGTGAAAAAGCAAAGAGTGATAAAAATTTATGCATTGACTCTCTGTTGAAACTGAATCTTATTACTTTAGATATACACTGTGAACTCATGTTTGTACCTCAAACATGAAATCATGTTATCTTAGTCAATATCTTCTGAAAGCAGATACCACAGAAAGAAAGATGTTCCAATACTAGACCATTAATCCTTCTTATTGCTTAAAAACAATAATCCTTTAAAATTTCAGAACACTTTCTCTAATTTTCTAGAAGCTCCCTGGGTAAAGTAGAAAAGAAATAGCAATATCAAGAATTAATACTGTTGAGATAAAGGCTAATAAAATAATTTTTCTCAGTAACTAGAAAATATATTACAACCCAAACATACATTCATATCTAGAATGGTAAACCCTCACTTTCCAAAAGTTTTGGTGCAGCCCCATAGAACATGAAGTACTGACATAGTCTAATGAAGATTTTATTCTTATCTTAGAGTCAATACACGGAGATGAATTTTATGAAATACTGAAACTTTTTAAAACACCAAACAATACCCCAAATCAAGTTCACTTTTGTATTAATTACTATAAAGGCTCTATATTTCAAAAAATATCTATATGACAAATTGTATACAAGTAACTGATGATCTAGTGTATACATAATTCAATTTGCCAATAGTTAAATTTAATGAAGAATCTAACTTACCGGCGGATCAGCCCCCTTAGAACCAGTCAGACCTCCTGTTAGGGATTCGATATCCTGAAAAGGGGAGAGGTGTTGATTGTAAAATGCCACTCAACAGCATGGAGAATTTCCCAGTCCCATAGTGTCATACTTTATTTAGCTACGAAATTAGGGCACATAGCTACATTTGTTTTCTTTGTTTTATTTTCAGACAACCTTGCACACTACAACACTATACAAATGGTCTATATCTAAAAATCTAGATATTTTCCCTACTTCTGTGGCATCTGTAAAAAAAATAAAATGTAAACAGACTAATTATTCTTGATATAGGCAAAAATCACTCTAGGTAGGAAAGCAATTTTGTACTCTAAGGAGTTGAAGTGAGGACATAACAGAAAAAAGAAATTTTAATAAAAACTGCAATTTAACATGTTATTTGTAAGAATATAAATCCCATGAAAAATGATTACCCTATAAAATTTTTAATTATCTGTAGTCCACTCTATTACTGTACTTAAAAGATAAAAATATAAACAGACATGGGTAGATTAGCTATTCTTTTACAAGGTTTGATTTCTAATCTTGAATCAGTAACTACAGAAGAGCATTCCTGAGTAATTGTCAAATGTATCATTAACAGAGAAACAGGTGAGGCTCTGACAAACCGGAGAGCATATGCCCCGTTTACAGGTACACATAGAGCTTAGCCAAAAATGGCTGCTCAGTGGCTGTGGGACGAGTCTGCGGCTACACTGAAGAGTTGTACTTCTTGACAAAAAGTTTCTTTCTTGTGACCCTGGTCCCTTATCTGTTTGCATCTTTTTGACAGGATAGGATGAGGAACCTGGGAAATTCAGTTGCAGTAACAAATCAGAGATGAGAGAGAACTGAGTGAAGACTGAGGGAAGAGAAAATTAAATGCCTATGACCAGAGAAACAGCCAATACCTTTACATCATTAGGAAGATTTATGCTACAAATTCATTTGGGACTTAGTCACATCATTGTGTCCCTGGTGTCTCAAAAACAGGGAATCTTAACAAAAAATACAGGGCTGAAATGAGCATGTGAAGGCAACATGAAAAGCAGGACAGGGGAGAAGGAAGGAATAAATGATGTGATGAAAGTTTCTATTGGAAAAGGCTGACTTCAAGCAAGAACTTAACGGGTGATGAATTTCTGTATGCATATTTTATCAAGGGCCATAAAAGGTAAGGCAACCATAAGGAACACTTGCCAAGAAAATTGTTATCTGCACTGGAACAAATATATTGTACATAATGTTTTTCCCTATTCAGCATCCCTTTGAGGAACTTCTTCCTCTCCCTCACTCTAGCACCAAAAAAGAGACTTATAAAAATTGCTTCAAATTGCTTCCATAGTCTTATGGAAAATTAAGGTAATATGGATTTGGGAAGATATAATGGTAGGGTCCATGCCCTTGATTCTATCATTTGAGCGACTTCTGAAACTAGATGTTCTCCCCACCTGCAGCTTTAAGTTTCTGGCTCTCAAAACAGAAAGATCCTAATTAATATGACTGCATTATTGTTAAGTCTATTTGTAAAAGGCTCTCCCTCTTCATCTCATTGAAATTCTTTATTTTAGCACCATGCACACCATGAACAATCAAATCACCTAAATTATTTGATCTAATATGTTCTTTAACATTCCTGTTAAATCATCTAAGTTTAATGCCCTTATATAATAAAACCAAAGTGTGAAGAAACATATTTATAAACTCACGAGCATTTTTTAATCCAAAGGTAAACTATAATTTTTAAACCTGTTTTAGAATTTCATGTAATGAACTGACAACATAAGATAGTAAAGTGGCTGAAACACTAGATCAACAGAAAATAAAGCATAATCACTGCACCATTTGAAAATACACCGGTTATGACCATGACAAAAAACAAAGTTCTATTCCTACAAAAAGTGATTTCCAAGTACATTTAAAATGAAAGAAAATGATGTTAAGTATATTTTGAGTTAATATATGCCTTTCTAAATATTAAGACTTTATATAAAAGTACATTAAAGAGAAACACTTCTAATTCATTAACAGAGAGACAACAGAGAAATTGATTCAGATTAAAAGCACTTTAGCCATTTATTTGTGCATTGTCGTATTTTTAAAGTCATAGCATAAAGATTTCTTACTATCATATATATGAAAATTTACTACTATCTTAGATAAATTGAATCAATTTTCAGATTCCTAAAATTTTAAGCCTTTCGTGACAGTTACCACCCTGAGAAAAATAAAGCAAAAGTAGAATTTAGAAGATAAATGCAAAAGGCACGGATGGTCATGATTTTTTAACATGCTGAATTAAAGCAAACTAGGAACTCATAGCTCTAAACAGAGTACAGATGTACATTCTTATTCTGGTTATTCATTTAAATGAAAAATGATTTCTTGAGCTCATATGCTATTTTGAGTATAAGTTGAAAAAAAGTGTCCTACTTGGATGGATGCCCAAATTAAACACAGCTTATCTATCACTTGATGCAAAAATAAACTTTTCAGGTGTGAATAATGAGTGTAAGTGTTCATGAATGCATTTATGTTGTAAAATTAATAGGTGAAATAAATAAATCTTTTGAGGAACACTACACATAACTAAAAGTGAGTCAATTTTTTGATGGTTGCTGAATATTTTTTCTGCAAATATAACTGAAATTCTTAACAAATCCATCTATCTTGTTATTTAGGTATCTTTTTATGGAGATAACAACAAAAATATATCAAGACATAAAAATATCAATTTCCTAGAAAGTTTATTAGTTATTATAATGTTTGACTAAAACATTCAAAATAAACTGATTTTTTAAAATTAGGTTACAGAATTTAAATATATTATGTACCATGTTCATTTAGATTTAATAGCTTCATTTAGATCTAATAGTTCATTTAGATCTAATAAACTATCTATTACTTGAAATACATAGTAAATACTATGTACCTTGTAAAATGCCTTATAAACATTAACATTATTACAGACTTGTAGAGTACTTATTTCTTTTCTCACTTAAGAAGTTAAAAAGTTGGGGCGCCTGGGTGGCTCAGTCATTACATGGCTGCCTTCAGCTCAGTCATGATCCCAGGGTCCTGGGATGGAGCCCTGCATCGGGCTCCCTGCTCAGGGGGAAGCCTGCTTTTCCCTCTCCTACTTCCCCTGCCTGTGCTCCTGATCTGTCTCTCTCCATCCAATAAACAAATAAAAATCTTAAAAAAAAAAAAAAAAAAAAGAAAGGAAGAAAAAGAAATTAAAGAGTTTACATAACTTGCCCAGTCTCATATAGATATTAGGAAGTGGTATTGCAAAACATATTTGAATGACTGCAAACTTGAATTTATTTAATACCAGTTTTAGGGGAACAGCTTTACCCTGGCATTCTGGTTACCTTGAACATATCCACATGGACCATATAGGCAGAGGTAAACAGTAGGCAGGGCTACATCTTGGTGGAATGTTCTGTCAGCCTCCTAAGAACAGAACAAGGTAGGTAGTCTTATAAAGAGCTTTCATACAGCTGCGTCTCATTCACCTCTCTGGCACCAATGAGGCATGGAACTTTCCTCCTCACTCTTCCCCACCCTAGATCCATCTGCAGGCAGTAAAACTGCTTAGGTGCACTATGGGACTGGCTCCTCCCCCGTAACCTCTCCCTCCTTGTTGTCTATCATCTGGTCCATCCAATTTCGTGTCATCCTGTGGGACTAGGGTCCAGGCCAGTACTAGAGTGAGGCATCTGATGACATGTCTAGGGTATACAATTTAGGGAGGCATTAATTATGAGGGTCACACAAGTGCTGACCCTTCATTTGCGGGATCCTGAAAATGAGTGCCTCCTTAAATTTTGTCCCTTAGGCACCTTATTTTTAGAATCCAGTAGGAATAGGACTGGCATTTGTACAATCCTAGGAGTAAGTGACTCCTCAAATGTTGTGCCCTAAGCACCCTACTTGTCTCACCTAGCCCTAACGCTGCTGGGGATATGGAGAGTGGACACCATGGTGACTCTGTTTATGTTGTATATGTAATACACTCTTTGAATCCATTTAACTCATTGCTCCCCAGTTCAATTTATAAAAGTATGCCAAACGAACCAATACCTGCCCACATGCTACTGCTCAGGTACTGCTGCTTACTACCACTATTACATAGCCTCCATTACATGTGTTGCTATCATCTACACAGAACAAAATAGAATAGGATCCTTTTTTCTTTTTAAAGACTTATTCATTTATTTGAAGAGAGAGTGAGAGAACATAAGCAGGCAGAGATGGAGAAAGAGAGGAAGAAGCAAACTCCCCACTGAGCAGGGAGCCCCACGTGGGGCTCCATCCTAAGATCCCAGGACCATGACCTGAGCCTCAGGCAGACGCTTACCTGACTGAGCAACACAGGTGCTCCTAAACTAGGATCTGTAACTACGTAAACAACTTTATCTCTAAAAAAAAAAAAGTTAGGGTAATGGAAGTTCCACTTAATCTTCAGGGTATCAAATAGCTAAGTGAGGCTATCAGCCAGTCCTTGACGCAAGCTGTGTGAAGGCAGCCTCGTCTAATGTGGGAAAGCTCTGCTCCTTGGTAAGCAAAGGCTGGCTCATGAATCAGAAGTCTCAAGTCTTGGGAAGGTTGAGCTGCAAGTGCAGTGACTAGTGTCAGAGCGCTAAGTAGAAGGAGATCTAAGGGCTGCGGGGACCTCGGGTTATCACATTAGGAGAGGTTTAAAATAAACTCCACATTGTGCACCACTGATGCTGTTGGTTGCCCAGCTGTGCCCCCCTCCCCACAATCCCCTACTCCCAACAGTTAACAGAATTTTTCCCTTGACAGACACTTTCAATAATGGAGCTTAGGGATTAATCATGTGGTTTTCAATGCAAGTCATTAAGTTTGATGTTTAAGTCTTACTTCCCCCACATGGAAGTAGGGGGAAAAACAGAGGATATTGGGATTGAAGTCTCCCTCGGGGCTATTTGCTGTATCCTTATTTTTATACTTAAAGAGTAGGATTAGCCAGTTATGGTCAAGGAAAAGATGTTAAAACAGACTGGGTAGCAAATAGATTAAAAATAAAGAAAATATAATTTTAAAAGTCCATTGAGTCTAACATTGTTCATGCCTTAAGACACAGAATATCTTGAAATCTGATAGTTACATTTAAAGTTAATATCAAGTTTCAAGTTTTACATTTCTAAAAAGCCACTTTATATTATAAAAATACTTAAAACATTACAATATTGTTATTAGTTACTGATATTTTAAAATTTGGTTTATATATATTTAAAGTTTGGGAATATTTTAAGAATGCTTTTGGGGAAATTGATTCAATTTGAATTTAGAGTACATTTAGTACATTAAAATAGCCTATTAAAAATGTATCAGTACAGTGAAATCAATAAGCAATATATATCAATCATTTTTACTGAATGATTATATTATTTGCTCCAAGATATTTAAAAACATTTGATGAGGTATTTTATGTTTGTAGAGAAGTTTACAAAATTCATATATATACAAAATACTAAAATTAAGCATTTTTCTCCCTTTGAGAAAAATTCCTCAAAATTCCTCATCTCAACTCTTTCTTCATGCAGCTTTTGTCCCCACTGTATCACAGCAATCTTATCAAGGTTGCCAATGATATCCAAATGGCTGAATGTTCCATCATCATTTTCTTTGATCTCTAAGGTACAATCAACAAACTTGACTGCCCCATCTATCTTTCAATACTTTTTTTCGTGGCTTCCATTCAGTTTCACCTTCTATATGATTTTATTTGTTAGCACTGATTAAAATATCATGTATGCTGATGAACTCTGAAATTTTATCTTCAACTTCAACTTACCCTCTAGCCATATAAAATTTCACAATGCAAAAATCAAACTTGATTTCCACCTCAACCCCTCCCACAAATTAAGTTCTTGTCCCAGTGCTCTCCATCTTGACATCACCATTCACCCAACTCCTCGGGTCCAAGTGTATCAGCAAATCCTTCCAATTCTATTTAAAATATGGCTTGAATTTGACTATTCCTTACCACATACATTCTTACCATGCTAATCCCTTGGGCCACTATCGATAAAATTTCTCCCCTGGACTAAAGAAAATAGCCTAACTCTCGTCTTTCCATCTGTCCTGTCTCCCCTTCCCCCATATCTTCTCTACACAGCAGCTGGAACTATCCATTCAAAATACAAGCTAGATCAGATTCTTCCCCAGATCCAAACTCCCTGATGGCTTCCCATTAATCTTAGAATAAAACACAAACTTATTACCATGTCTTGCAATGCCTTGTAGTGATCTGGCCTTGGCCATCTCTCTGATATCATCCTTTTTCCATTATCCCACTTTCATGCCCCCCAGTCACATTGATCTCATTGCTGTTCCAGAAACCGTCCAAACAGGAATCCTACTGCAGGGTCAACTTTCACATATTTTTCATGCTGCTTAGAATGTTCAATCTCTAGATATCCTCACTCCCTCAGATCTCAGTTTAAGTAGCAAAATCTCAGACAGACTTTCCCTATCTAAATCAGTGAAAGTTCCATCCGGAAACAAATAGCAAACTCAAAAACATCATAAAAGAGCATTTAATAAAAGGATACTTTAGGGGCGCCTGGGTGGCTCAGTGGGTTAAGCCTCTGCCTTCGGCTCAGGTCATGATCTCAGGGTCCTGGGATCGAGTCCCGCATCCAGCTCTCGGCTCAGCAAGAAGTCTGCTTCCCCCTATCTCTGCCTGCTTCTCTGCCTACTTGTGATCTCTCTCTGTGTGTCAAATAAATACAAAAAAAAAAAAATCTTTTAAAAAAAAAGGATACTTTAAAGAGGTGTGGATGGTTCAGTGAATCCAGAGGAATGGTAATGCACCAGGACTACTAACAGGTAGAAGTCTTAACCAATCCTAAGTCCAAAGAAGTAAGATAAAAGAACAATGTTGTCAAGAGTCCAACAAAGGATGAACACCTCTCATCACCCTCTAGAATAGCTGCCACACAGCAAAAACTCAATAAATACTTTTTGAATGGATTAATAACTCAATAAAGCACATAATATCATTTTTATACATAAAAAAGCTAAAGCAGAGTATGTAAATGATGAAGAATTTCTCATTTTTTATATAAATAAATTACTTTGAAAGATGGTTCAAGGCAATAGTGTTTGCACATCCCATCTTTATAGAATTCCTGAATGATTTGCCCAAGATCAAACAGCTGGTAAATTCTGCAAAGAATCTCTGAATCCCAAGTGTTATAACCCCAAGCACCATGTACATTTTTTCCATTATACATTACTGATAAGACATCCTCCTAAAGGAAAAGGCACTCAATTCTGTATTATCTTATCTTAAGGCAATAAATTTCTATATTCCCAGGGTTTCTAGTTCATAAGAAGGAAAATATACAAAATGATTTAATAGACAATAAACAATACATTAAATTTATCTTCTGATGAAATACTGTCAATACTTCAAATTATAGACCTGATGCCTTAATCATTATATAGTGAATGCTTGAAAACTTTATCTAACCTATGTGTTTACCATAAAAATTGTTCAAATACATTGAACTACAAGTCAATAATGTTTTTATGTAACATCTTAGTGTGTAGGTTCACAGCGCTGGGAAAGAGATACAGAAAAAGAAATTTCCTCAAAAAAATCATTCAGTTTTTCACACAATGCTTAATGGAAACAATCTTCCATCACAGAACAGCATCTCCTTGAGGCAAGCATCCAAATAATGAAACTGAGTTTGTTAATGAGGCATCTTTCTCCTCTACCAGACTTAAGCTGTTAGTGTTTCCTTGGCAACTTTACAGGGTAAATTTCCTGGGAGGCAGAGAAGAAGCAGGGAACACACACAACCAATCTTACATATCTTCTTTCCTATGGAAGCCAGAAAGAGCCCTATTTAGTCATTCTTTAAAATTAAAAAAAAAAAAAAGGAAAATAACTACATTTTTACTTTGAGCACAGTCTAGCCTGAATCTGAATTTTCTATAAGCCACACAATGAATTCTTTCATAAAACAATGATTGACTGAGGCACTGTGCTGAACATGAAGAGCATGATGACAAGTAAGTCAAGGTCACAGCTTTCAAAGGTTTCAGAATCTAGTGGGGAACCAGAATGACAGACAATTTAGTCGGTATATGTATACTGTACACATAATAAGTGCAAGGCATCATATAGAATCAGGTGTATGGAATCTAGAGGCTATGACATGTCTCTGACTTCAAGGATCTTTTCAGTCAAAGAGAGTGTCAATCTCAGAGTAAAAGTAGATCCTTCAATCTAGCAACATGAGGAAGGATTCTGAGAAACAAGGTGTTAAAATTACACTATATAGGTGTTAAGGAGATTTTTAGGGTGACAATAAGTTTGAATATTTCATGTTGCCAGAATTGGTTTTGGTTTTGAATGCACACTTGTTAAGTTTTTCCTGACACCTTGGCTGGGTAACAATGTAATTAACACTTATTGAGCATTAACTATACCAGACACAGTATAAAGAACTCTACTGCCTTATTAAAAGAGCATCCTAGCTCTTTTAGCCATTAGTTCCATAATTTTTAAGATGGAAGAGAGTCTTCAGGAGTTTATATGACTTGACAAAATCATACAGCAAATAAGTGTTCACATCTAAATAGGCTGACTCCAAAGGCAAAAATTTCTAACAATTCTTCTCTTTTAAATAAGTGGAGGTGTGGAGGAAAAAATGAGGACACTTTCTTGGCAAGACCCATAGTCTTGGGAGAAAGCATACTTATTCAATATTTCTAGAAGGAATGAATGGCCCTACAAGCAGAGTTTTCCTGAAGTGAAATGGATCATCTCTGATGGGAAAAAAGAATATCCTTGTTTGACCTAAAGGTATGAGACTGAATGCCACTGAATTTAGTAAAAAAGTAAAATTCCAAAGACTTTTGCCATATATTTTTAATTTCAAAGTATTATCCTCAAACTCACACCTAAACAAGAAATCTAATATGTTTCAAAGACATTACTGTACAGTATTATATGAAACAGGGTTTTCTGAAGAAAGTACCAAAGAGATTAAATGTTCTACCTTTTCCATGGAGTGCCTTCTTTGAAACGTTTTTCTTTACGAATTTTTTTGGGTGTTGCTTTCTTCTTGTCTATGCCCTTCCATATGGCTGATGATAAAGGAAATCTTTTGCTGCATCTTGACTCAGTCTCTATCAGCTCCTCTTTGCCAACTTTTACATACTGATGTATCCCTGTTATCTCAAACTCAGTATGTCTAAATCAGACACCATCTCCTCTCCTCCTCTCCCATTACCATGGCCAGACAACTCCCATTCAATTTCTTCCTCTAGCGCTTATCTTGTTGGTACTTCCAGTAAACAGTCAGTTGCCCAATCTTGATTTCTGGAGGTTGATAAAGTCTTCCCTCACCCTCGTATCCATATACCAATCCAGTTAATTTTTCCTTCTAAAATATTAGCTCAACTCAATCTATCACCTACTTTTAATAACTACTGCATTCACTATCTTATTCAAAAACCTTATTTTATCCACCCCCCCTAAAATGCTAGTTTTACCAAAAGAGTGTATTTTTTTTTTAAGATTTTATTCATTTATTTGACAGAGAGAGATCACAAGTAGGCAGAGAGGCAGGCAGAGAGAGAGGAGGAAGCAGGCTCCCTGCCAAGCAGAGAGCCCTATGCGGGGCTCGATCCCAGGACCCCGGAATCATGACCTGAGCCTAAAGCAGAGGCTTTAACCCACTGAGCCACCCAGGCGCCCCCAAAAGAGTGTATTTTTTGAGTTGTTTTTTTCACACTCATGCTCATATAATCTTGACTCCTGAGAAGCGGTTCTCAAAGAGTGATCTGGGGACAGGTAACATCAGTGTCACCTAGGAATTCAGAAATATATTTTCTTTGGGTGCCTGGGTAGCAAAGTCAGTTAAGTGTCTGACTCTTTTTTTTTTTTTAAAGATTTTATTTATTATTAATTGGACAGACAGAGATCACAAGTAGGCAGAGAGAGAGAGAGAGAGAGAGGAGGAAGCAGGCTCCCTGCTGAGCAGAGAGGCGGATGTGGGGCTCGATCCCAGGACCCTGAGATCATGACCCGAGCTAAAGGCAGAGGCTTTAACCCACTGAGCCACCCAGGTGCCCCAAGTGTCTGACTCTTGATTTAGGCTCAGGTCTCTGGATCATAGGATCACCTCCATGCTAAGCATACCTACTTCTCTCTCTCTCCCTCTCCCCTCCCCTACCCCCATATATGCATTCTCCCTCTCTAAAATGACAGAGAGGGAGGGAGAGAGAGAGAAATGCATTTTCTTATGTTTTACTGCAGTCTTGCTGTTTCAGAAACTTGTGTGTGAACAAGGCCCCAAGTGAGTCTGATGCAAACTAAAATTTGGGAAACTGTACTCTAGAAATGATGTGCTTCAAATTTAAGTATGTACAGGTTATTTCTATACCCAAAATTCTTAATTAAGTACCCATTCTTCTTAGGAAAAAAAAATATCAAGAGTATCAATGAGGTCTTTCATTATATCATTCTGGACTACTTTTTTCCTTTTACTACTTCCTCAAAAGAATCCTTATACTCCTATCATAATGAACACTATACTCCCTTTTTTGTGTCAAGTGTTTTTGCTTTTTTGTTTGTTTTTAACTTCTATGCTTCTGCACCACAGATCCTTCTGCCTAGAAAGCCACCTCCCTCCTCTGGATAAATTTTACCCTTTGAGATCCACTGCAGGCATCACCTCCTCTCAGGAGACTTTCCTGAGTCCCTCAAGCTCGAGTATGGTTCTGCTATTAATCCCAACATCTTGTACTTAACTCTATCACAACTTTACTACACCATTTTATAATGGTCATTTTACCCAGGTGAAAAAAAAAAAAAAAAAACAACTGAGGGTTAAATCAGCTCAGTACTTTACTTATTATTATCTCTATCCTCAGAAGTTACCATAAAGAACAACCAATACATGTTAAAGTAAGTTGATAAATTTATGTTGAGTTTAGCTTCCTATGAATTTCTCCTGCAAAGAGAATAAGCTGATTGGGTGACATTAGTGGGATCACTTTGAAATGTGCGTTATCCTATATTAATAGATTTTTCATCCTCATTATATGTTTGTTTCATTAGTGTGAAGCAACCATTGAGAAGCTGATTATCTTTGAGTTTACTGCAGAAACTGAACTTCTGGGTGGCAAGACTGATGACCAGATATTTTTGTTAACACAACAGAGGCACCATCCCAAGAAACCCTGCGTTAAAGAGGGTCAACAGCCCTTCAATTCTACCTCAAGCCTGCAAAATGCAACACACATGGAAGAAGAAATACCTCAGCGATCAAGAGAACAGGTTCAAGCCTATGTTCACTACTCACTAGCTCTGTGAACATGAGCCAATTGCCTGATATTCCTCATGTAAAATAAGTCAGTCTATGCCCTAGTATCTATCTTAGGAGGACCTTGGAAAACTAATTATGATAGTTCATGGAAAGTTACTTATTGGTAACTTATAGTAAATTGTCAACAAATACTAGTTATTACTATACATGAAATGATGCATAAACACAGATTAGATTAAAATTGAGTAAAGTAAAGATGGTTATTGACAGATTATATACTGATACATGTTGAAACAGATATGGATTAGAATACATGTGGATAAGACCTAGATATGGATTATTTCTAGGCATAAATCTTCCTTAAATTTCTAGAATGTATGTTCCCTGAAAGCCAAAAGATCCTAAATCCTATATTTTACCTCCTCAATCCACCCTATAGTTTTTCGTGCATTTTATGGTTTGGGTTATCATAAATTTTCACACTATTTTAAAATATATAATTTTTATTTTTCCTATTAAAATTTAAACAATATTTTTGCTAGAATTATTTAGTGAATAAAATCCATACCATGAACCTAGCACAATTTACTCCTCTTCCAGTTCCACGTGTGCTATCTGGCATCACATCTTCGTGCACCATGGTGGGCACCTTTCAGCCTATTCAAAATGTGCAATAGCAACTGAGAGAAAAGATCCAACACATAAAAGAGGTATCAGTGTTATAATCCAGGATACACATAATTTATGGGAGATATAGCTATCAGCCATTGTTGGTTAAGAGTTAGATTCAATTGCTGTGATCTTAGTTTATAATTAAACTCCACTTATACTTAATCTTTCCCATCTGACACAAAACACAAATAAATAATGAGGAAAAAAATACCACATCTTACCCTGTTAAAGTGTCAGGTTTTATTTGTAACTCAGTAAATAATAGCCGAAAATATTTACCAGGTCAGAAAAATATCTGGAGATTATTCTATCTGAAGTGATTTTTTTAGAAGAAAAAATAAAATACACCTGTCCTCCCAACTATAATCTGTAATTCTACTGACTACACCAAAGTACCTTAAGGCCATTTATCATTTTGAATTATAAATAACTGTAAGAAAGAATTGCTTGTGAACTGAAAACTAAACACAGCAAATGCTTTTTTAAAATATATATGTATATTAAATAAATATTTCTAATAAATATTTACCTTACCAGACTCTAGGTATTAAGCCAACTAACACTAACAATTTTTAAGATAATCAAAAAGCTGGAAAGAGAGCAGATAAAATGTTGTCAGATCATTAAGTTTACAGTTTCAGAAAGGTTTGGCATGGGATTTTCAGCTAAGTGTTATGTATTTCATGATCATATCTTAATTTTGGAAATAACAGCCATGGAGGAATCAGATAGATTGAGAATTTGAAAAAACAAGTATCTCTAGCACTCTAAAATCAGATATGCAAACTTTCCAGAACAAAGTCTAATCTGAATCAAAGGGATATGCAGACAAACTCCTTGCATTGCTATTTGGGGAAAAAATTCATTCACCAAGTTCTAAATCACAAGAAGTCAATTTCAAATTCATTTCCTATTTCTTCTGCTTTTGAAATGATGAATGATGATTAGAATGGTAACCAGAAATAGCAACAGGACATATGATTTCTCTATTTTTCTTCTGGGCAGCTCCATTTCAATTGATGCTACCAAAATTCTGATATGAATCAATGTTTATAATATCAATATCACTTTCTCAAAATACTATTAAATGAAAGGAAATGAAACTGACTGAAATGAGAGCATAAAATGCACTGATGTTATGTGACTAAATTAATTGAGATTATAACATAATGGAAGAGTCGTCTAACCTGGAGACTTAGAGTCAATGACAGAATGGTCTCTAGTCAGTATATATTCTACAGACAGTCTTGTTTTCTTTTATTCATTTGATCAGATTAAAAAAAAAAAAGCCAAGCTTCAAATTTATAATACGCTTTGATTTATCATGAATAATTTAGAATATTTTATATTCAGATCTTTCTTTTCCTTCATATTCCTGGAAGATATTTTTCATTATTAATTATTCTTCCCAAATGTAACTGAGAGCATTCATCTGAGCCACACAGCCAGGTAAGAATTCCAAAGTGCAGAGAATGTTTAGTCTTTTGAGATTAGTGCAGTAACAAAGCATGCATATTTCTCTTGCTTAAAGCCACCCAGACAGAAAATGCAGACAGTCCTCATTTTGCATGGCACAGTGTTAACTGAAACTAGCGAATATAAGAACCACATCCTGACTTTGCATGGCTCCGTGATAACTCAGCTACCATGTAAAGCAAGGACACAGCTCTCTGGTTCTGACATGCACCAGTCTCAGCTAATACAATATATGTAGACTGAGGAAAGCCTGTAGCTACATTTCAATGGTAGATCAGTCTTTACTTCTTTGCCTCCAGCATCCCCAAAATTGGATTGTGAATCCTGAATGCATAATGCAGTAGCTATATAACCCAATATCAAAATTGGATAGTTTCTCAATTTTAGCTTGGCCCAAAGGCCAAGAACAATGTTACAGTGACAAGTAGCCCCACATCCTCAACCAAGGAGCTACACCAGGTAATGCTAAAATATTGTAAAAAAAAAAAAAAGTTTCTGCCGAAAGTAATGGGCATCTTCTCTTACTGTGGACATTATTGGTATATTGGGTAGGAAAAATCTTTCTATATATGTTTTATTAAACTAAGAACATTTAACATGGGGTCTATTCTGCTAAATTTTTAAGTCCATAATGCAGTACTATTAACTTATAGGCACATGTCGCACAAGTCCCTGGAACTTATTTATTCTGCATAACTGAAACTTTATACCTGTTGATTAGCAACTCCCCATCTCCCCCTCTCCCTAGCCCCTGGAAACCAGGGGCTTCTACAACTTTACTATAGATACCTCACGTAAGTGGAATTATGTAGAATTTGTCCTGTGACTGGGTTATTTCACTTAGCATAATATTCTCAAGCTTCATCCATACTGTTGCATATGGTAGGATTTCCTTCTTTTTAAGTTGTATAACATTCCATTGAGCATATATATTCATGTGTGTGTATGTGCACATGTGTAAACATATGTCATATTTTCTTTTTTTTTAAGATTTATTTATTTGAGAGAGAAGGAGAACACATGCAGTAGGAAGGGGCAGAGGGAGAGAGAGTCTCAAACAGACTCCCAGTCTTGGGCACAGAAAGCCATGCAGTGCTTGATCTTATGAACCCTGAGATCATGACCAGACCCAAAACCAAATCAGACACTTAAAAAACTATGCCACCCAGGTGCCCTTTATGTCCTATTTTCTTTATTCATTTATCTATTTAAGATTTCTCCACATCTGAGCTACTACGAATAGTGCTACATTGAACATGGGATCTTTTCAAGATCCTAATTTTAATTCTTATGGATAAATATCCAGAAGTGAGACTGCTGGATCATACAGCAGTTCTGCTTTTAATTTGTTGAGGAACCTCTGTACTGTTTTCCATAGTAATTGCACCATTTTGCATTCCTACCAATAGTGTACAAGGATTCCATTTTTTCCACATATTTATCAACATTTGTTATCTTCTTCATGTATAGTGCAGTATCCTTGCTTTTCAGAATGTCCAGCAACTTCAGACATGGGTACCAAAGCCTATTCCCATTTCTTACTCTCCAACTCCTAAACAAACAGTCACATAATCCCAAAGACCATATCTAGCCTACCCAGGAGGGTATACATCCTAAAAGGTAATTGATCCAAAGGACTTTCTAGAAGGGTTAAGCTACCTAGCATGGGGATAGGAAAAATGCAATTCCAGCGAATAAAAAGTATATTAATTTCTTATTGCTACTGTAACAAATCAGTACACCTTAGTGACTTAAAAGAACACACATTTATTCTCTTACAATTCTGGAGGTCAGAAGTATAAAACTCAAGATGGTGGCAGGGCTGAGTTTCTTCTTGACACTTCAGGGGAGAACTATTTCCTTGCCTTTTCCAAAGTCTAGAGGCTATCTGCATTCCTTGCCCCTTTTCAACTTCAAAGAGCATCCCTCCAATCTCTGGTTCCATTTTCACATCTCCTTTTTCTGACTAAGTCTCTTGCCTCCCTCTTGTAAGGCCCTTTATGATTACATTGACCTCATCCAAATAATTCACAACAGTCCCTGCATCTCAGGATCTAAACACACCTGAAAAGTCCCTTTACCATACAAGGTAACATATTCACAGGTTTGGGAATTAAGACGTGGACATCTTTGGGTGATTGTTATTTACCCTACTATAAGGGGATATTAAAAATATAAGCCAGAATAGCTTTGACGTGAATCATCGAAACTGTAAGCATAACTCAGATTCAAAACAAACATTTTCTTCACCAGCCCAGCCAGAAGTCCACTAAATTTCCATTATATTTATATTCATATTCATGTGTTAACTATCATATATTCTACCATTTCTTTCCATATAAATTTCAACTTCCTTAGCAGAGATTGATCTACACGCATCTATGTTCTAAAAGCTCTTGATAAATATATCAAATCAAACCCCAAAGCAGGGGCACCTGAGTGGCTCAGTGGGTTAAAGCCTCTGCCTTCCGCTCAGGTCATGATCCCAGGGTCCTGGGATGGAGCCCTGCATCAGGCTCTCTGCTCAGCAGGGAGCCTGTTTCCCCTCCTCTCTCTGCCTGCCTCTCTGCCTACTTGTGATCTCTGCCTGTCAAAAAAAATAAAAATATTAAAAAAAAAAACAAAAACAAAACCTAAAGCAATAGTAGGATGTTGAGAGTAGGCAGTTGCCTGTACAGTGAAAGCAAGGTCTTCTTAAGGCCTCTAACAAAAAGGACTTCCTTTTAGGTGCTATTATACATTATTCTTCTATTCTAAGGCACTGAAACCTAAGGCATAATTAAAGGATAACTTGTTATTAGAATTAGTCACTAACACGAAGTGAATCATTTCAACATATTCTAACCCACCCTAAACACCTCCGGCACAAACTCACTGGGAGGAAGTACATTAAGTTATTCATTCTTTTATTGTCCACACTACATTTGATAAACATCTTACACACAAAATAAGATTACTTCAACAAGTACCTATTGATGGATAAGAGCTCAAAGCAAACTTGAATCAGTTGTGGGGAAGAGATGAGTCATTTC
This sequence comes from Neogale vison, assembly GCF_020171115.1. Taxonomy (NCBI): domain Eukaryota; kingdom Metazoa; phylum Chordata; class Mammalia; order Carnivora; family Mustelidae; genus Neogale; species Neogale vison. The sequence goes on along the minus strand of NC_058102.1, from coordinate 37,441,223 downwards.
AGACCAAACATGAGAATTCCATAAGGAAGAAAGCTTTCAAAAAGAGAAAGAGTAGAATAAGATACATTTTCTTTATTTTAGAATATTTAGTATGTCTTTGGAAACTGTGGTAGGAAGTCGCTAAAATGGCTCTCAATGATTTCATGTTCTGGAATTCATGCCCTGCTTATTTCCCTCTCCTTGAATGTGAGCTAGACCTAGTGAAAACACATTAAAAGTAATGGAGTGTCATTTCTGAGATCAGGTTCTGAAAAAAATTGTGACAACTCTCTCTTTCTCTCTTAGAACCCTCTGGAGGAAGTTGCCACATTGTGAGCATCCCTATGGGGAGATCCATGTGACAAGAAACAAACATCTCGTGCCAAGAACCAGCTGGAAGTGAAGCTTGCCAGGCTCTAGAAGTGAACTTAGAAGCCGCTCCTCCCTGACTGGAGCCTCAAATATCTGAAGGCCTGGCTGATGCTTTGATTCCAGCTTTAGGAAAGACCTTGGGTCTGAGGATCCAGCCGAACCACACCAAAGCCCTACCCACACACTGTGAGATAATAAACGCTGTTGTTTTAAGCCAGTAAGTTTTGAGGTTTACAGAACTGTGTACAGTTTACACAGGAGTAGATAGCTAATACAGCAACTAGACTCAAATTCATACATTTCTAATCTACCATTCAATTTTGTACGTCCACAATATAAGGGCTCACTATAAAGTAACAATATTTCACAGGATTAAGCTTTTTGTATCAATAAATCCATAAAAGTTAATTTTCTTCTATCTTTTTATGCATCTGTACAACTCTTAACTTTATTTCTAAAAGCAAAGCAACATTCAGGAAAAAACACTAAGTGATCAATTGATTGCCTGCATTATTAATGATTATGAGTATGAACCAAAAAAAGTATGCATAACTCACAATATGCCTCTTTCCCTACAAATTTTCATTGTCTTGACATTTCTGAATACTTAAGAATCCTTACATTTCTAAGAAAAGCATTTTTTGTGGTCATTACTACAAAGTTGAGTTTGATACCTCAGAACCTTATAAATATCAGTTACAATAGGAAATCCTATAAGGAAAAAGCAGTATCTTTTCAATTATGTATGAACAACTTAGTCAAATTGACATAGCAGAATGTTTTAAAAGCACTGTGATTTTTAGCTACTGAATATACCATCATAGCAGATGACTCATACTTTATTTTTAACCTGAGATATTTTACAACAGAGATTAAAAATACTCCTCATTCAATGTCTGACCACATAATAAAAATATGAACATATCCATCCAATTCATTTCTACCTAGTATTTAGTAATAAATAAGGCAGTTTAAAAACATCCTTTTGAGGAAGCACTATAAAGTATAGAAGATGTTAAAATTCCATGTAAAGAACTCCCCTTTATATGAGCATTTACAAATGATCCAGCCTTACTCTGCACACACACACACACACACACACACACACAGAGCAGCTGAAATTTTTTTTTAAATGTTTTCCTAAAAAAACTTATCTTTCTGCTCAAATGATCACTAGTATACATCAACTGATTTCAGCTTCTTCTAAATGGGTTTTGCATTTTATATTCCCAACTCTAATTTCCTTAGGCAACTCCTTGACCTCATTCCTAATTCCCAGGGCTGTTATATAATTGTCGGAACAAGCAGGGTCCCCCAACATGAGAGACAAATTTATCCAGAATTTTGCAATCAGAAAATAGACTCAGAAGCTAATTTAATTTCAACATATGGTGGTTCTATGTCATGTGGTTTGGTGTTAGTGTTAATATGTAGCGCTGGATATCATAGTTAGGGATATAAACTTTAAAGCCAGAATACCTGGGTTTGAATCTGATCGGACGTGTAACCTTGGGTTAGTTATTTAACATTCCTTGCTTTTGTGTCTCACACAGAAAACTTACGTAATAATAGTACCTGTCTTACATGGTTGTTAGAAGGGTAAATGACTGCACATAGCAAATGAAAATAAGAGTTAGCTGGTAGGAACATAAGCAAAAGCAGCTGCAGTAGCAGTCATTGCATACTGTTTTCATTTATTTTGTTTTAAATTTTGAACTACATACTGATAGAGTAAAACAGTCTGGCTCTTCAATTTTACCAGGTGTGTGGCCTACAGGCTCTCCCTCTCATCCAATCATGAGGGTGTGGTGAAATAATTTCATCAGGACACACTGTAACTGAATAAAGAGTAAGGAAAAAAGAATAACATATTTCAATATTTATATATTTAAGCCTTGAATATTTTACTTACAAAATCATGAAACAACCAGGCCTCTCTTGTGAAGTAGAGGCATAAGCCAAGGTTAATAGATCTCACAATCTTTTTACAAGTTTAATGAGATCTATAGTAATAAGCAGGTTTCTCCAAGCTTTCTTGTATACCACGGCTTCAGCGAAACTTTTTGTTCGTAACACATAACACTGTTTCATTTCTTCAAAGTTTACTTTTGAATGAGCAATTTCTCAAGCCACATCATGAATCCTTTCTCAGAAAAGGAATTAAAAGTGTTCTGGACACTTTTTTCGAAATAGCAATATAAAGTTACTATTAAAATAGACCCAATTAGTCTTGACCTATTTGATCTTCCGCTATGTTTTTCTTCACTAGATGAAAAGACACTATCTTTTCTCTTTAAACCACATACACTTAAAAGGAAATAAAGTTCTACCTTTTGAATGTGATTTTTTTTTCCTTTCAGAAGCAAGAATACTTTTTCCATGTGAAGGTAAGATTTTAATCTTAAATTTGGGCTTACTGTGAATCTAGAATAATTTTTTGTTGTTGTTGAAATGAATCACAGACAGATAATACCTAATGGGAAAATTAGCGAGTTTCACAGAAAATGTAGACTGTCCTGTGAATTTCTAAATTTTATTTAATGAGTATGTTTTAATTGTGTAATGAATTAAATACAGAAAGGAAGACAATCTTTTTCTCTCATTTGGGAGGTCTTATCAGAAAGTGACATCTAAAGTAAGATAATTTCTCAGCAAATCATTTTTAAAACCTTAAGGCTAGGGGCGCCTGGGGGGCTCAGTGGGTTAAGCCTCTGCCTTCCGCTCGGGTCATGGTCTCAGGGTCCCGGGATCGAGCCCCGCATCGGGCTCTTTGCTCAGCAGAGGGTCTGCTTCCCCCTCTCTCTACCTGCCTCTCTGCCTACTTGTGATCTCTGTCAAATAAATAAATAAAAACCTTAAGGCTATTCTGAGTCACTAAATGTTATGCCATATGGTAAGTTACAAAAAATTATGCTAAAATATTTAAAAACTGATTTACAATATACAATTATTTACATTAGTTACAAATCTTTTCCCTTGCAACAACTCTCGGCTCAGACTAGGGAGATGTATTTAATTCGTTTGGGGAAGGAAAGGAAAAGAAAAGCAGAGAAATTAAATAAGTTGTATTTATAATTATGAACAGTTTTAAGGCCACTTCAACTGAAAAATCTACACATAATTATATCACACTACTGGATTTAGATTTATATTATTCAGAAGAGGATAATTTACACTTCTAGGTAATAACACTAGCCTAGAAACTGCAAAAGAACATAGAAATAAGAAAATGAAAATCAATCAATATGTTAGAAATGTTAGAAATGCTCTCACATTGTCTCCCTTACTATTCAGCACATTTCCTCATGGCTTTGTTTTGTTCACTGCTCAATTTATAGGTATGTGGACCAGTGTCTGCATATGATAGGCATTCAATAAATACAACTGAATGACTGAATATTAAAATATACTATTTTAATTCAAACCAGGCTAGAATGATCAATCAAGTTAAGTCTTTGAACTTACTTTTTTTTAAAACAAATTTATATATGGTGTTTGGAATCTGAAAGATAAAATACTATAAGCAATGTGGTAAGAATAATCCTATTCAGATAAATTTGTTTAGTGACATTCTTAAATAAGCCATATTTTTTAATTAACATGCAATGTATTATTTGCCCCAGGGGTACAGGTCTGTGAATTATCAAGCTTACACATTTCATAGTACTCACCATAGCACATACCCTTCCCAATGTCCATAACCCCACCACCTTATCCCTAACCCCCCAGCAACCCTCAGTTTGTTTTGTGAGATTAAGAGTCTCTTATGGTTTGTCTCCCTCCTAATCCCATCTTGTTTTAATTTTTCCCTCCCTAGTTCCCACGATTCCCTACCCTGCCTCTCAAATAAATAAGCCATATTTCTAATATATGTATACATACATATTTTCATATATACACACATATATACACAAATACTTTTACATATACATACATATGCACACATTTATATATACACAGACATATATAAATACTTTCATACACACACACACACACTGTTAGTGGAAAGAGATTCATTCTCTTCCTCCTTAGAGCAGTGGCTTTGAGTAAACTGGAGGTAATCTATCTGTTGCATGTTCCATGATAATTACCACATATTACAATAAATGCATTTTAGCACAAAGGACTTTATTATAAATATTGAGAAAGCTAAGATATTACTATCCATGAGTAACTTTGAAAACAGACTTATTTCTTCTAATTTAGAAAAGCCTTTAGATCAGATATTCTACTATCAAAGGATATATAGGATCAGATGATAGACCTACTATAAAACACCTACTATAAAACAACAAAAAGACTTCAGAAATAAAATATTATAGGATTCAAGAAATTAGAAGAAATCACTGAAGATGATACACCAAGAATAAACCTTTTTTAATGAGCAGATTATCTATCCATATCCTCAAACATTACTGAAAGACAAAACAGGATCAATTCGATTTGTATTTGTTTGTTTCAATAGCAGTTTCAACATCTGATAGGATTAAGCAGTCCCGACTCTGGTATACATCATATAAAATCTTTTTAAATAAATATAACACATAAAAATTATTTTGATTTGTATTGACTTTAAGACTGTATAAACACTACTTTTTTAAAGAGATATTTCCTTCTTGTTTTAAAGTTTATTTTACCCAACATTTATCATAAATATTTTATGTATCAAAAATTGTGTAGTGGTGAAACTACTTTGTTCATAGCAGTCATCTAAGCACTTGTCCAGAATATCTGCACTTAAAAGTTATGATAAACTCCTTAAAATAAAAAATAGCTTCTCCCCTGATCATTAGAATTAAGTATAGATTTAAGTGTGATCAAAATAAAAGAAGAAACAAATTAGTGGATTCTAAGATGATTCCATAAAGATGAAAGTTTACCTTTAATGTATTTTGTCACCATAAATTATCTTACAACATTAAACAATATTAATTACCATATCTTTTTTAAAAGATTTACTTGGGTGGGGGGATGGACAGGGAGAGAGGGAGGGAGGGGGTTTCCCAAGCAGACTTGGAGCTGGGCATGGAGCCTGATATGGGAGTCCATCACACCACCCTGAGATCTCGACCTGAACTGAAACCAAGGGTCAGATGTTCAATATACTGCACCACCCAAGCACCCCAATTATTGTATCTTAATACACATTTCTTAGCCCTGAATTATCCTCCAGATATCCCCCTATCTCTCCTTCTGCTGCTGCCCCTCGGAACAATTTGTTACTTAAACTGTAACCCCTGGAGGATTTTACTAGTTACCAAGCACATTTAGATATGGCCTTAAGAAATACATATACTGGCAACAGGTCTTTGGGGAGAAGGACAATATACGACCGTGAAGCTGGGCAGCTGGGGATGCCGGGCTCGCTCAGGGTGGAAGGCCGACCCTTCACCAAAGCTGGGCAGCCGGGAACGCCTGGCCCGCCCAGGGCGAAACACCGCCTGCTTCAGGGAAGCCAAGCACCTGGGAACGCCCAGTCAGCTCAGGGTGGAAGGAAAACCGCCTGCTTCCCTTATCCTGCTTCCCTTATCCGTTAGTTATGCTCCTTTCTCTTCCCAGAAGCTCCCGTTGTTAGTTAGATGAGTCCTTTGAATATGCTTGTTTAACTATAAACTTTATCCTCCTCCTTGCTTGCCTGCAAGACCTAACGTTTGACCTTCATCAATCCTTTTGTTGGCTATTGTTTTCTATCCAATAAAAGTGAGACTGTGGCGTTGCTCCTGGCAGCAGTCCTTTTCGACTGTTGTCCCCTGCTCCCAGTCTCTTGCAGCTGACTTGTTTGTGCCTAATTCTTCTCCCGTCGCTGGCTGGAAGCGGCACCTTCCCTTTTAGTCCATCTTGTAGAAGCAGTATACCTTTCCCTCTCTGTATCTTCACTTACCATTTAATCCCAAACCTGTTTCTGCCTCCTCAATTCTACTGAATCTTATCTTGCCAAAGGCACAACAGTCTTCATGTATAGCTAAATAAAATTCTTACTGGATATTCACGATAACATGGTTGAATCTTCATTTCTTGAAATTTTAACCCAGGAAACTTGCTGCCATGAAAATCCTGAACTCTCTCCTAGTTCTGACCCCCATGAGCACTCCTTCTCAGACTCTTTCATGCATGGCTCGTTATCTGAAACTGGTATCCCTCAAAATTAAATCCTTGACTCATTTGTCTTCTTACTCTGTGATTCCCCTGGAGGATCTCATCCATTTATAGGGTAATGACTACTGCATGGACTGATGATTCCTGAATCCTTATCTGTCCTGTTGCTTACTGTTACTGAGAAATCCCAAATATAATGCATCCAAACTGAAGTCTTCATCTTTTCTTTGCAAATGACCCTCATTAATGGTACCACCACTCATTACCCAGATCAGACTTTGTAGAATCCCTGGAAGATTCCTTCTCTATCACATCACCCAGGCCTTCTAATTTTACCTCTGAGTTAGTCTCAAATTCGGTGCACATCTGGAAAGATAATGAAAATGCAGATTCCACACCTCATCCACAAGTTTCTGATTCAGTGGATTTAGGAATGAAAATCTTCATTTCTAGAAAATGATGTTTGTTTATGTAGTATAAGCAAGATCTGAGCAGGTGTATATAGGCTATATGTAGGCTATTGTTAAGGAGTATCAACAAATTTGCCAAAGAATAAAATAGGTAACTAATAATGGTATTAGGCATGTGGGCATACCCTTTGCTGTGCAATCAGTCCCATAACATTTGGTAATACACTGGTTTGGAAAAGAGTGGGACAGGAGTTGGGATGTATAAACTTAAAGATCCCATTATTTTCATCTATCTAGTCTTTTCTTAGGCTACATGAGTCAGAAGCATATCTTTTTTCTGCTTTTTTTTTCAAGTTTTTTTTTTGTTACATTTTATACCTAGGGAAGATTATATCCTTTATTAAAAACAAGACCACAGGCCCAAAATGGAGTGTTTTTTTTTTTTTTTCCTACCGTTCCCTGCCTACCTCACGCGCCCGCCCACCTGCCCCTAAAATGGAGTTGTTTATGTTAAATCCCAAGTCACCAAAGCAAGATTTCTCCCACAAATGGAATCTTACTTAAACCAGTCAATCAGGAATCTCCTGATCAGCACTAGTTAGGTAATCTTTGTAAGGGCCTATTCAGCCAGCGCAGCCCCACCCCCAGTTGAACTGCCATTTTGTTGTAAAACCTGGGTTGACCTTGCCCCCCCACCCCTTCCCGGGGACAGGGGAACTTATTTAAAAGCAAGTCCCGGAAACTAGTCCCAGGTAACAAAGTCCAAGTACAAGGGTAGGTCAGGCCACCTGGAGGTATTCAATCAGTAGGGGCACATACTGTCTCCTAGCTACCAAGGTGTAGGGGCCCCGCCCTTTGGGAGCCTTTTGGCGCCAATCCTAACCAAGGTGTGACAGGCTGGTTCAAATGTCTACTAGGGTAAATTGTAATTCAATTTGTCGCCTAGCATCACTGTGTGTGCGTTACAATCTCATTGGCCACCTCTGTGTGGCCAGGCCCAACCACATGGCCTTTGTTCTATAAAAGTTAGTCTGGAAAGCAGGGAGGGGTCATCCTCTCTGGAGGGGCCCACAGGTCTGTTTGACAGTCGGTCTGATTCCTGATGCTTGGCACGAAATAAAGCTTTGCTTGACCTTTGCTTTGTATCAGTCTCGCTCCTTTAATCATGGACCCATTATTGGGGTACCCAATTTTGGGGGGACCCAACATCTTCAAAAAAAACTGGTATAATCCCCTAAAGGGAAAGCAATTTTGAAACAATGAACTCACTTTTTTTTGCCTAGTTTAACTTCTTTGTTTCCACCTCCTTATACCTATAGAAGTCTTTAATTTGTACAGCTCCTCAGAGCTCCTTCCTACCTGCTAGATTGGACGCTGCCCAATGTGTATCATTGTTTGCTCTAAGTCTTAAAATTTTTTTTAAAGATTTTTAATTTATTTTTAGAGAGAGATAAAGAATCGGAAGCAAACTCCGCACTGAGAGCGGAGCCCAACCCAGAGTTGGATCTCGCCACCCCAAGAACATGACCTGAGCCAAAATCGGGAGTCATGCACTTAATGGACTGAGCCATCCCGCAGTCCCAACTCTTAAAATTTTTCATATGCCTCAGTTAATCTTGTAACAGTTCTTAATGTCAAAACAGAATCAAAGAAGACCCCACTGCCCCCTCCCTCCCCATCCCTGGAACAAGGAGCAACCAGGCGCGAACTGGTACCTGTTGAGCACCTCCAGCTCTTTGCTTTCTCACTGCCTCTGGGGTTCCTAAGTCCATCTCGGGTCCTCCGCCGCTTTGCGTTAGGAATTTACCAACTTCGAGATTTTTTTTTTTTTTTCCTTGACTGGGTCCTGAAATGGACTAGAACTAGATTGTGTCCAATTTAGAAATCAGACTGAGTTCAGGGTCAGACTGGGTCCTACATAGAAACTGCACCAGGTCTACAAACAGGCCCAGGGCATGTGGACCGGGTCGGGGAGGGGGGCGGGGCGTCTGACGAAGAAACCGGACCACATCCGGGCTTGGACCACTTCCGGCTTTGAAACCAGATCAGGTCCAGGGTCAAAGTGGGTCCCACTCAGAAACCAGACCTCGCCCGGAGTCGTTCTGGGTCTGACAGAAACCAGAGTAGGTCCAGAATTATTCTAGGTGGAACTTAAGCAGCAGTAGGTCCCGTAGGAGGCCTCAGGTGAATAAAATTTTGTTTTAAACCTGAACAAGCAGGTTAAACTTAACCAAAGATTATTTTGAAATGCAATGGCCACATTTAATCTAGCTGCCCTAGAGAAAAAGAGTCTCAGACAAAAACTCAAGCGTGACTGGGAGGGTCAGTCAGTTAAGCGTCTGCTTTCGGCTGGGGTCATGATCCCAGGGTTCTCGGATAGAGTCCCCTGGGTTTTTTTTTTTTTGGGGGGGGGGTATCTGCCTAGAAGGAAGCCTGTTTCTGCCTCTCCCTCTGCCTACTCTTCCCCTTGCTTGTGCTCTCATTCTCTCTCTCTGTGCCAAACAAATTAATAAAATCGTAAAACAACAACAAAACCCTCACCATCAAGGGTAGAGGGAAACTATTTTTCCAACTCTACAGTTTCTCCTTACTAATGTGAGACCCACACACTCCAGAGCCTGCAGACAAAATCCTGGGAAAACTGGCAAAAGCTGGCAAAGGGTAAGGATTCCTACCAAAGTCATCTTTCCTAGATTGCTTTTGAGACAGGAAGGTAAAATTTTATGTTGTTTTTCCTTTCCAAATTCAGATTGGCAGGCAGGCAGACATAAATCAATAAATAAACCAACAAGCAATCAAATAGATAAATACTAGGACTTTAAATTGTGACTCCTGAATTTGCTTTCAGATATCCATTGATTGTGGATCCTTTCTCTTCCCCAGACAGCTCTGACCCTTGTTTGACTGGATTTGTGTCCCGAGAACTTTTTGGCAACTGTGAGTTTGGGGACCCCAAAAATATAGTTGGACAGACATGTGGGTTCTTTCCCATTTGCATCTAGCATCCTATTGACTACAGTAACTTTCAGGAATATTGTCCGGGTCTTTCCTTTGGTTATCTCTGGGCTTGTATCTTGGGAGACTGGTATGTTTTGCACCCTCTCTGAAAGCACCTCTTATGTTTAAGGGGTTGTTCAATGCTGCCAGTGAAGTCCCTAGGTAAAGTCAAAATGACCAAAAAAACGAATGTTCTTGCTTTGCCATATATGCTCTTCTGACCTTGCTACATAAAATTATTTCGTTTTCTGAGGCTATTCTCTGGGACCACAGTTAACTTTGGAAAGCAAAGTAAACCTATCTAACCACAGGAGTAATAACAAAGATTACACTTTACATTTAAATGGAAATATTTTGAAAAATTACAATTGTTAATCAAGACAAAGTTCTCACTATTGCTTTCAAATTTAAAAAAAAAGTTAAAATTCCTATTCTTATGCTTTTTAAAGATGTTTTTTTCTGTTAAGTATAAAATTTGTCATAGCTTGTGGAAAAATGAATGATGAGCTTATAAGAATAAAACATGGAACCTGAAAACTTTCTCTGCCCAGAGGGTTTTTATTTTTGTTTTTGTTTTTCCCCCTGGCAAAACATATGGTTCTTGAACATGTGTTCAAAACAATTTTATGTCATCATGTAAACGATTACTAGTTTCACTTCCGGCATTGTGCATTATGTTTGAATTTACATTTCAACTTCATTCAGTGTTCAGAATGATATAAAAACCAAGTGATGGCTAAAATTTACCACATAAATATTTCAGAGAACAATTACCAATAAAGACAATAGAGAAGGGAAAGAAAGAAAGAAAGAAAGGAAAGAGGGAGGGAGGGAGAAAGGGAGGGAGGGAGAGGAAACATGAAATCTAAATAAATTAGTTGGATATAAAAATTGAGTGATAAAAAATTTGAATGGAAACAAATTTCACTGAGAATTCTCAAAGTATGAACCTCCTATATTTCATATTCTCTGGAAATCAATAAAGTGTCATCTACAAGTTGTTCCCAAATAGGGATGAAGAAAACACGAAAAGATAAAGCAGAGGCAGACTGTGGAGCATTGGCTAAACTAATCAAAAATTTTGAGCAAATAAAAACGTCCAAGATTTTGAGATTGATAGCCTAGATTCTGGTGTAATATTGCTCCTCCTATACTTATGAACAAGGTGGCAAATTACTCAGCCACTCCGAATCTCATTTCCCTCATCTGTGAGATAAAGACCATCATGGGACCCCTGCACAGGACTGTGGGAAGATTAAATGAAATGCTCCAAGTAAAATGGTTGGCACAAGTGCCTGACATTTAGTCATCCTCCAGCAAAGGTCATCTCTTACCAAGTGTGGCTATCATAGCTGCTGCTATTACTACCGCTTACAGTTGTTAGCAGAGACACAGGGCCCTCCTTTCGGGGCATGGGTGGAACTAATCCATGCATTTTGAGGCAATTCAGAAGGACACCATCTCAAAGGAGCCACATGACTCTGGCTCGCCATTAAGATATCCATCCACACCCTGCTCTGTCCCAGGCAGCATGATTTAGGAGCTTTAGAACCTGGGCTCTGTGTCAGACTACTCCGGTTCAAATCCTGGCTCCAGAAGTTCTGAAATGCATGATTTTTTTTTTTTTAAAGATTTTATTTATTTATTTGACAGAGAGAGATTACAAGTAGGCAGAGAGGCAGGCAGAGAGAGAGGAGGAAGCAGGCTCCCCGCTGAGCAGGGAGCCCGATGCGGGACTCGATCCCAGGACCCTGAAATCATGACCTGAGCCGAAGGCAGCGGCTTAAACCACTGAGCCACCCAGGCGCCCCCTGAAATGCATGATCTTAATTTCGTTACTTAACCTCTTAATCTATAAAATGAGGTTAAAAATAACAGGATAAAAATGAGGGTAAAAATAACAAATAATACAAATAATCCACAAAATGAGGATAAAAACAACAAATAAATGTTGTTGTGAAATGTAAACAGCACATTGTCCATGAAGCACTTAAATAGTTTATAAAATAGTCAATGCGCAACAAGTAGGCATCAGTCACTACCTAATATTCTACCATTATTTTTTTTCTTTTTTGCTTTTTCTGTCCGTTTTTTTTTCCTTGAAAAAAAAAAAAGAGCTAATGTGGTTCTCCTCTAGTCACAATACTGTTCTGATAAAGCTTGAACTGCACTCTTTTTTTCTGTTTCGGTTAACTTCATCAGAATAAGCTGTAGTTTTTATGGAAAGATGAAAAGAATGAAAAAGAAAGTGGCTAGAAGCTTAGATTAATCAGACTTGGATAAGTAAGGAAAGAAAGAGAAAGAACAGCAGACTAGAAACTTGAGAAAGCGAGAGAAAACGTGGGATGTAAGCAGGCATTTCCTATCACTTGCTTCTAGCAGCTGGTTGCTGGATGAGAATAAGAAAAATAGGGCAGCTGGCAAACACCCGGGAGTGTAGTTTCTTTTTCTGAGACCCACCCCCACCACGAATGGCACTGTGACTACTCTTGTCTAGTGTGATACTCTAGCCCAGATTTTGCAAGTAGATGTAATTCAGCACTCACACACCTTCAAGTATGTAAATGTGCTAGAGCCTGTCTCAGTCTAAATGTATCTTTTCTCGGTCCATTTTCCTTTCCAGCTACTACTCTTTCTTGCCATTGATAGCCAAATTTTTAATGTCTCCACTAGTTCCCTTGGCTGTATTGCCCAGGCAACTCCTATCTGCCTTCAAATACCACCATTCCTGGAAAGCCAATCTTGTTGACATCACCAAATCTTAAATACATTTTACTACATGTCAGTGGCATTTCCTGGAGTTGTTCACATCCTTTTTCAAAACACTGAGATTTGGGGCACCTGGGTGGCTCAGTGGGTGAAAGCCTCTGCCTTCAGCTCGGGTCGTGGTCCCAGGGTTCTGGGATCAAGCCCCACATCTGGCTCTCCACTCAGCAGGGAGCCTGCTTCTCTTCCTCGATCTCTGCCTGCTTCTCGGCCTACTTGTGATCTCTCTCTGTCAAATAAATAAATAAAATCTTAAAAAAAAAAAAAAAAACACTGAGATTTACAGAACACACTAAAAATCTTGGGTTTTATCCAAAGTACCACAGGAAGCCACAAAAAGATTTTTTAGGGGGGAGGGCAAGGCTCCAAAGACACTACACTTTCTAGGTTTTAATCCCACTTCCCTGGTATATCCTTCCCAAACAAAACTCTAAATGATAGTTGCCATGGACTAAATGTTTGCATCTCCCCAATGTATGTATGTTGAAGCCTTACCCCCCACCAAGTGTGATGCTAGTATTAGGAGGGACTCTGGGGACAAGATTAGGCTTAGATCAGATCATGAATGGTGATCTGATAGGATTAGTGCGTTAAAAAAAGGAGACACCAGAGTTCTCTCTACTTTCCTCCAGGTGAGGATATAGGAAAAAGGCAGCTGTCTGAAAGCCAGGAAGAAGGTCCTCACCAAGCCAAAATCTGCTGGCACCATGACTGTGGACTTTCCAGGCTCCAAAACTGTAAAGTAAATGGTATGTCTCTGTGCTATCATAAAAGTACCTTTTTGCTATTATTATTATCACATTTGCACCAAAAATACAATAAAATAATACAAAATATTTAATATTATTATTATATTTTTGCACCTGAAAAATAAAAACAAAAGTAAACCACTCTGCCCATGGTCTTTCTTATGGCCGCCTGAGCTCAGACAGGTATTCCCCAGAGTTCAGTTTGAAGACCTCATCTCCTTCACTGCACTTTTTCCCCAGGGTTTTTCATCCAGTTCCATAACTTTAAAGGCTACATACATGTGTCCGTGAATTCCAGACTTGTGCATTTCACCCCCAAAATTTCCTCTGAGTTTCAGGTTTTTGAAACAATATGCCTATTTGACATTCTATCGAACATGTCCCCAGACACCTCAAACTTAAATCTAATTTTCCCCTTTTTTGTTATTTTAAGTTTTTATTTTAATTTCACTTCATTAACATACAGTGTTATATTAATTTCAGGCGCACAAAACAGCGATTCGACACTTCCAGACATCACCTTGTGCTCAGCACAGGTGCAATTCTTAAGTCCCATCACCTATTCACCCATCCCCCCCCCCGCCGTAACCATTAGTTTGTTCTCTGTAATTAAGAGTCTGTTTCTTGATCTCTCTCTCTCTGTCTCCCTACCTCTTTGATTTTTTTCCTTTGCTTGTTTTGTTTCTTAAATTCCACATATGAGTGAAATCATACGGTATTTGTCATTCTCTGACTGACTTATTTTGCTTAGCAGTATACTCTCTAGCTCCAGCCATGTCATTGCAAATGGTAAGATTTCATTCTTTTTAAGGTCGAATAATATTCCAGTGTGTGTGTGTGTGTGTGTGTGTGTGTGTGTGTGTACCTTTTCTTTATCCATTCATCAATCAATGAACACTGGGGCTCTATCTTGGCTATTGTAAATAATGTTGCTATAAACATAGGAGTGCACAGATCCCTTTGGATTGGTGTTCTTATGTTCTTTGTAGTGTATTCTTTGTAGTGTGATTGCTGGACCATAGGGTAGTTTACTTTTAACATAGGGTAGTTTAGTTTTAATTTTTTGAGGAACCTCCATACTGTTTTCTAGAGTGGCTCTACCGGTTTGCATTCCTACAACAGTGCATGAGGTTTCCATTTTCTCCAGACCCTCACCATCACTTGTCATTTCTTGTGTTGTTAATTTTAGCCATTCTGACAAGTATGAGGTGATATCTCATTGTAGTTTTTATTCATAATTCCCTGATGTTGAGCGATTACGAGCATCTGTCCATGCATCTGTTGGCCATCTGTATGTCTTCTTTGGAGAAATGTCTGTTCATGTCTTCTTCTCATTTTTTAATGGTTTTATTTTTTTGGGGGGGTGTTCAGTTTCATGAGTTCTTCATATATTTTGGATACTAACCCTTTATCTGTCATTTGCAAATATCTTCTCCCATTCCATAGTTTTATTGTTTCCTTTTCTGTGCAAAAGCTTTTTATTTTGATGAGTTCCCAATAGCTTATTTTTGCTTATTTTGTTCAATGATTTTTATGGTTTCAGTTCTCACATTTAAGTCTTTCATCCATTTTTAATTTATTTTTATGTATGGTAGAAGAAAGTGGTCCGGTTTCATTTTTTTGCATGTAGCTGTCCAGTTTTCCCAGTACTGTTTGTGGAAGAGACTGTCTTTTCATCATTGGATATTCTTTCACACTTTGTCAAAGATTAATTTACCATATAATTGCTAGTGTATTTCTGGGTTTTCTGTTCTGTTCTATTGATCTATGTGTCTACGTTTGTGGCAGTATTTTACTGTTTTGATTACTACTTTGTAATATACCTTGAAGTCCAGAATTACAATGCCTCCCACTGGACTTTTTCTTTTTCAAAATTGTTTTGCTATTCAGGGTCTTTGTGGTTCCGTACAAATTTTAGGACTGTTTGTTCTAGTTCTGTGAAAAATGCTGTTGATATTTTGGTAGGGAATTACATTAAATGTGTAGATTTTTGGGTGGTATAGACATGTTAACAATATTTGTTCTTCCAGTCTATGAGCATAGCATATCTTTCCACTTCTTTGTGTCATCTTCCATTTCTTTCATCAGTGTCATAGTTTTCAGAGTATAGGTTTTCCACCTGTTTGGTTAGGTTTATTCCTAGGTACCTTATTATTTTTGGTTCAATTGTAAATGGAATTGTTTTCTTAAATTCTCTTCCTGCTACTTCATTATTAGTGCATAGAAATGTAACATTTTTGTACATTGATTTTGTATCCTGAGAATTTACTGAATTCACTTATCAGCTCTAGCAGTTTTTTGGTGGAGACTTGGGTTTTCTATACATAATATGTCTTTTGCAAACAGTGAAAATTTTTCCTCTTCCTTACCAATTTGGACTCATTTTATTTCTTTTGTTGTCTGATTTCTGTGGCTAGGACTTTCAGTAATATGTTGAATAAAACCACCAAGAGTGGACATCCTTGTCTTGTTCCTGATGTTAGAGGAAGAGCTCTTAGTTTTTCACCAAGTATGATATTTGCTTTGGGTTTTTCATATATGGCCTTTATTACATATGGTCCCTCTAAACCTACTTTGTTGAGGATTTTCATCGCAAATGGATGTTGTATTTTGTCACATACTTCTCTGCATCAATTGAAATGATCACATGGTTCTTGTCCTTTCTCTTATGGATGTGATGCATCACAATGATTGACTTGTGAATATTGAACCCCCGGCAACCCAGAAATCAACCCCACTTGATCGTAGTGAATGATTTTTTAGTATATTGTTTGACTCTATTTGCTATTATTTTGTTGAGAATTTTTGCATCCATTCTCATCAGGGATATTGGCCTGTAGTTCTCTTTTTTAGTGGTGTCTTTATCTGGTTTGGGGATCAAGGTAATGCCTCACAAAATGAATTTGGAAGTTTATTTTCCTTTTCTATGTTTCGAAATAGTTTGAGAAAAATAGGTATTAACTCTTCTCTAAATGTTTGGTAGAATTTTCCTGTGTAGCCATATGGTTCTAAACTTTTGTTTGTTGGAAGTTTTGAATTACTGATTTAATTTTATTACTGGTAATTGGTCTGTTCAAATTTTCCTTTTCTTCCTGATTCAGTTTTGGTAGTTTATGTTTCTAGGAATTTATCCAGTTCTTCAGGTTATCCAACTTGTTGGCATAGAGTTTTTCAGAATATTCTCTCATGATTGATTGTATTTCTGTGGTGTTGGTTGTTATTTCGCCTCTCTCATTTGTGATTTTATTATTATTAATCAATTAAGAATTATTATTATTATTATTATTTATTATGTTATTTCTCCTCTCTCATTTGTGAATCCGATCTCCTTTTTCCTTGATAAGTCTGGCCAGAGGTTTATCAATTTTATTGACTTTTTTCAAAGAACCAGCTCCTGCTTTCATTGGTTTGTTCTATTGTTTGGTTTTTGTTTGTTTCATTTTGTTTTTTGGCTTTTTTTTTTTCTTACGCTTTTATATCATTTATTTCTCCTCTTTATTATTTCCTTCCTTCTTCTGGCTTTAGGCTTTCTTTGCTGTTTTTTTCTAGCTCCTTTAGGTATAAAGATAGGTTGTGTATTTGAGATTTTTCTTCCTTCTTGAGATAGACCTGTATTCCTATAAACTTCCCTCTTTGAACTATTTTTGCTGCATCCCAGAGATTGTGAACCACTATATTTTTCACTTTCTTTTTGTTTCCATGTACTTTTTAACTTCTTCTTTTATTTCCTGGTTGACCTATTCATTGTTTAGTAGGTTATTTGACCTCCACAGATTTATGGTCTTTCCAGATTTTTTCTTGTGGTTGACTTCTAGTTCATAGTTTTGTGGTCAGAAAAGATGTATGGTATGATTTTGAACTTCTTGAATTTGTTGAGGCTTGTCTTGTGGACTAATTTGCGATTTATTCTGAAGAATGTCCATGTGCACTTGAAAAGAATATGTATTCTGCTGCTTTAGGATGAAATTTTCTGAATACGTCTGTTAAATCCAACTGGCCCAGTGTATCATTTAAAGGCATTGTTTCCTTGTTAATTTTTGGTTTAGGTGATCTGTCCATTGAAATATATGGGGTGTTAAAGTCCCCTACTATTATTGTGCTATTACCAATTATTTTCTCTATATTTGTTATTAACTGTTTTATGTATTTGGGTGCTCCTCTGTTGGGTGTATAAATATTTATAATTATTATATCTTCCTGTTGGATTGTTCCCTTTATTATCATATAGTGTCCTTCTTTGTCTCTTGTTACAATCTTTGTTTTAAAGTCTATTTTGTCTAATATAAGTATTGCTACTCAAGTTTTCTTTTGACATCCATTTGCATGAGAGATGTTTCTCCATCCCCTCATTTTCAATCTGCTGGTGTCTTAAGGTTTAAAATGAGTCTCTTGTACACAGTATATAGATGGGTCTTTTTTAAAAATTCATTTTGTCACTGTATGTCTTTTGATTGGAGTGTTTAGTACATTTACATTCAAAGTAATTATTGATAGATATGTGTTTATTGTCATTTTATTATGTTTTGTCGTTGTTTCTGAAGATGTTCTCTGATCCTTTCTTGTCTTTCTCTTTTCCATGGTTTGCTGATTTTCATTAATGATATATTTTGATTTCTTTCTCTTTATTCTTTTCATGTTTAGAAGTGGTTTTTGATAAGTGGTTACCATTAGGTTTGTATATAACTTCTGCATATAACAGTCTGTATTAAGTTGATGGTCTTTTAAGTTTGAACCCATTTTTATTCCTCTCCTCCCCATGTTTCAGGTATATCATTATATTTTATATTCCTTTTTTTATGAGTTCCTTGATGGATTTTTTACAGCAATATTCATTTTTTACTCCTTTTGTGTTTCCTCCCTCTATAATGTCACTTTTTATTTCTCCTTTCCACTTGAAGTTTCCCCTTTAATATTTCTTAAAGATCTGTTTTGGTGGTCATGAACTCCTTTAGTTTTTATTCATCTGGGAAATGCTTTATCTCTCCTTTTTTTTTTTTCTGAATGATAACCTTGTTGAATAGAATATTCTTGACTGCAGATTTTTTTCCCCACTCAGCACTTTGAATATATCATGCCACTCATTTCTGGCTTGCAAAATTTTGGTTGAAAATCTCCTTCTAGCTTTTTTGGGTTTTTCCCTTGTAAGTTACTGACTTCTCTGGTCTTGCTGCTTTGAAATTTTTTTCCTTCTCATTATATTTTGAAATTTAATTACAATATGTCTTTGCTGTGGGTTTGCTTTTGTTGCTTTTGATGGTAGTTCTCTGTGCCTCCTGGATCTGGATATTCATTTCCTTCTCCAAATTTGGGAAGTTTTCATCTTTTTTTTTTTTTTTAAGATTTTTATTTATCCACTTGATAGACAGAGATCACAAGTAGGTAGAGAGGCAGGCAGAGGGAGCGGGGAAGCAGGCTCCCTGCTGAGTAGAGACGATCGCCCCCCCCCCCCACAATGCAGGGCTCGATCCCATGGCCCTGAGATCATGACCTGAGCTGAAGGCAGAGGCTTAACCCACTGAGTCACCCAGGAGCCCCCATCCTTTATTTATCTCAAAAAAATTTTCTGTCCCCTTTCTTCTTTCTTCTTCTTCTGGGATTCCTATAATGCATATGTTATTATGTTTGATAGAGTCACTGATTTCCCCAAGTCTATTCTCATTTTGCACAATACTCCTCTCTCTTTTGTTCAGCTTAATTACTTTCCATTACTGTGTCCTCCAGGTCACTAATTCATTCCTTTTCTCCTTCCATCCTGTTGTTCTTTCCATCAGGTATGTTTCTCATTTCATTTACTGAGAACTTTATCTCTGTTATGTTATACTTTGTCTCTGTGTTAAGGGTCTCATTCATGTCTTCCACTCTTTTCTCAAGTCCAGTGAATATCCTCATAGTCATTGCTTTAAGTTCCCTATCAGGCATGTTACTTACACCTGTTTCACTTAGGTCTCTGGCTATGGCCTTGTCTTGTTGTTTCATTTGGGATAATTCATTTGTCTCCTCATTTTGTCTTCTTGAAAGTAGTGACTTTATGAAAAAGAAGTCCTGGAGTGTCCCGCAGTGCAGTGTCTCTTGTTCACCAGAACCATTTCAGGAGAGTATCCTATGTGTGTTGTTTATATCCTGTTGTGTCTATGCCACTTTTCCTTTCAGTAGAGTTGTCTGCACTGACTCTATTCCTCTTTTGAGCTGTGCTCGCTTTCTGTGATGTTAGTGAAACCCAGGCAGGCCAGCTCTGAGGGGTGTGTCTGCTGGGGAACTTGTGAATGGGGCAGCAGTGATAGCAAAATTTGCACTGGCCACTAGTCCTTTCCCAGATCCCTGAAACACTGTTGTGGCTGGGGACTGTGCCCCAGGATGGCTGGGGTTGGGAGCCTGAGTTCATTGCACAATGTTGGCTGGGCACAGTTGAGCCAAGTGCCTGAGGATGGCTAGGGATACAAGGCTGGGTGTGGCAAGTCGGATGGGCATGGTGCACAGTGACAACTGTGCTTGGAGACTTAGAGTGTGCAAGTCCTCATAAAAACTTGTGGGCATGGAACCCTGCTATCAAGTTGGCTAGCAAGTGTCTGTGTAGCTCCACCTCCCACAGGTGTTCTCTTTGCTTATGCTGGGGGCAGGAGAGGGAAATGGTTCCTGCCATGTCCCTTGTTTTGGGAAAACTCCCCCAACGTGCTCTGAAATTAGTATGGACAGATCTCTCACCCACTTGCCACTGGGGTTGTATACACTGCCATTTTTCTGTTGCCTCTCTGCACAGCTTACTGTCTTTTTAAGGGTGGCAATCTATCACCAGCTCTCCTCACTTGTCCAGAGCTAAGTCAGCTAACTTTCAAAGCTCCGGGCTCCAAGTCTCGCTGATTTTACAAACTAAGTCCACCTGGTAGATTCTGAGATGGATTTACAATGGGTATACCATTGGTGTTAGGCATCAAGGGTACATAAAGTTTTGTCTTCCCATAAAACGAGAGAAGCTTATTCCAGATAGAAGAAATGGATTATCTGTTGAAAGTCATAGGCCGGAGAGAAAATAGGATGTCTGTGGAATATGAAGGGCAAAGAAGTCCCAGTGAAGACTTGAGAATATCTCAGTGAATTAAGACAAGTTCTTGTGGCATAGAAAACTGTTCACTCAGAGCCAAAACATCCACTAAAAATTAAAAAGGAAACATCTAAAGCAAAGTGATACAGTTGGTTGTTTTGTCATGATACAAAACTATCTAATCCATCATTTAGCTTTCTTCCACAACAACCATTTTTTGCTAACTGAAACACAGCTTCTCTTGTGGAGAAATTACAGCCTACAGGGACTCTTCTAAGTCATAGAGATATGCATGTTCTCAAACTTCTTTGACTAAATTTGGAGCTGTGAGCCACAGGTGGCAACTGAGCACTTGAAACATGGCTACTGCCACATTTGAAATGATAGTATTTTGGATACACCGATAAAATGTATTGTTAATATTATTTCACCTATTTTGTCTGCTTTTATTTTTTTTAAAGATTTCATTTATTTAGTTGCCAGACAGAGATCACAATTAGGCAGAGAGGCAGGCAGAGAGAGGGAGGAGGAAGCAGGTTCCCCGCTCACCAGAAAGCCCGATGCGGGGCTTGATCCCAGGACCCTGAGATCATGACCTGAGCCAAAGGCAGAGGCTTTAACCCATGAGCCACCCAGGCGCCCCTATTTTGTCTGTTTTTAAATACGACTTCTAGAAAATGTTAAACTACATGTGCAGCTATTTCTATTGGATTGTGCTGTTCTAAAGGGTTTATAAAACAAATTGATCCTATTCTCTAGAAATGGGTAACACCGGTTTAGAAGATCAGAGATTATTCAACACTGAGCACATAAAATCCTTTCTAACTAATATGTACTTCAAATGAAAACTATAAAAGTTTAGAACTATATATAACACAGTAGTAGTCTCATATATATGGAAAAGCACTGAGTATTTTTTTAACATAGCTTTACTTAGAGGAGCTATATTTTATCATTTTAATTAAACCTAAAAGCCTCCAACGTGTTGTCTTGTGTTAGTGGGAAATTTCATTACCACATTTATTTTTTTTTAATGAGGCTCTTTTTGTGTGTTACTTTTGTTATTTCCACAACCTAGAATATTAAAACACAAAAATACTTAATTTTTCTGATCCATGTATACTACCCTTCCTTTGAATCTATTGATTTTGAATAGTACTTTGTATGTGTTAAAGCTAAAGATAAAATAAACATTAGGTAGAAATGTATAGCAATTATATATTTATGGTGATTATCTTTATATTTTTAATTTCAAAGAAACATAAAAGTACAGAGTATGATAACATAATTTAAGAATTAAGTTAAAAATGGCTTAAAATGGTCACTATTTGTTAAAACTAAACTAGAGATTTTTGAGACACATTCATCAATTACTGTAAAATTAAGGCAAATAAATTTAAAAATTACTTGTAAGTCATGTAAACTTCAGGAATGAAGTTACTTTGATAAAAATATTACTTGTACAAAAATTATGACTAATAAATATTTAGCTGAGTTAACATAAAGCAACAGTAACATTCAATAACATTAAACGAATTACATAGTTCCTCCAATTTCTGTGAAGTGCCTTAAAATAAAATGGATTGTTACTATCTACCCTGTTTAGGGAATCTCTGTTAATATAAGAGATTCCGTTTAGAGCTTGCTTCAAATGATTAGGAATAACACAGCTGTTAAAATGCACGAGATTACACTGTAATAGCATTCTTTACCTAATAACAAATCGGGCCACAAATACTAATAAACATAATCACCGGGCCCTTAATGGAAGATTTCTGCTAATTTTGAAAGCTTTACAATTAGCTGTGATTCAATGAACCCGATTCACTGTTAAATTAAACTGTTAGGGAAAGGGAAGGCAGAACACTCTTGTTTTAGGAAGGCAATGCTGAGTACTCTAGCTGAATTTTTACTTTTTGAGGCAAGGTAACTTTAAAAATAAAATTATTTGGAGGGCACCTGGGTGGCTCAGTGGGTTAAGCCTCTGCCTTCGCTCAGGTCATGATTTCAGGGTTCTGGGATCAAGCCCCGCATCAGACTCTCTTGCTCAGTGGGGAGCCTGCATCCCCCTCTCTCTCTGCCTGCATCTCTGCCAACTTGTGATCTCTCTCTGTCAAATAAATAAATAAAATAAAATTATTTCACTATTTTTTTTTATTTTTTATTTTTTAAAGATTTTATTTATTTATTTGACAGAGAGAGATCACAAGCAGATGGAGAGGCAGGCAGAGAGGGAGATAGAGGGAAGCAGGCTCCCTGCTGAGCAGAGAGCCCGATGTGGGACTCGATCCCAGGACCCCGAGATCATGACCTGAGCCGAAGGCAGCGGCTTAACCCACTGAGCCACCCAGGTGCCCTATTTCACTATTTTTAACTGTAAAATTTCATTAGTCCTCCTTAATTCATTTGCACTAAAATTAAAATATGCTTTTTTTTTTTTTTTTTTCCCCAAGACCCCAATTTTTTTCTTACAACCTTGTCATTGCTCAGGTCCTTCCATCACTTAGGGCTTCTTTCTGCTCTAGCTTCGCAAACCCATTCTGGTCTGAGAATCCTTGTCTTTGTTGTTCCCTTTTCCTAGAAGGCTATATTCCCCAGGGCTCTCAAAACAAGCTCCTTGATTTTCATATACGTCTCTCAGTTCAAATGTTACTACTTGAAAGACATCTTTCCAGAATTTTAAGTACTTCCTATTTAAGTACTCATCATTTTCATGATGCAGAAATTATTCCTTACTTTTCCTCAGAACAACCATCCACTCTGAATATATCTTGTTAATTTGTAGGCTTACTTGTTTACAGTTAAACTTCCCTGTGTAGAACATTCACGGCAACTAAAACCTTTTTGATTTTTCTACTGCCATTAACAAACTACCATTACCAAATTGATGTTATACATACAAACACACAAACCATACACACACACACACACACACACACAGATCCACATGCATATTTAACAAAATTAATATCATATTGCTACTGATATTTGGTAGCCTTTTTTTTTTAGTAAAAATCTATGATGAAAGCATATCTCTGCAACATACTTTTTAAAAGGTTACAATGCATTCCACCATTTGAATATGCTACACATTGTTACCAAATTCCCTATTGTTGGATACTTAGATTAGTACATTTTCTTACTATTATAAACATTTTGATTTACATCCTTGTTCATCGATATTTGAACACATGCCCGATTATTTTCACCAGGTAAATTCCCCTAGATTAAACTAAGTTAATAAAAATATACACGTTTTAAATTCTGACTCATATTGCTATAGTCTCCTCCAAAAATGTTTTATCAGTTTCTAATTATATCAGCATCGTGTAAAAGTGACTCTTTATCCATATTCTTGGCAATACTGAAATTATTAATACTTGCCAATTCATAATTAAGTACTTAATATATGTGCTCAACATATAAATACTTTCATAAATACTTTTTGCATTTTATATGTATTTTATCTTTTTTGTATGGTTAGTTTTGTAGTCAAATCAGTTTTCCCTTCAGTATTTTTATATCAAGGTTAATTTTTTTTTATTTTTTAAGATTTTTATTTACTCATTTGAGAGAGAAAGAGAGCACAAGAAGCAGAGAGAGGCAGAGGAGAAAGCAGACTCTCTACTGAGCAGGGAGCCTGATGCGGGGCTCAAGCCCAGGAACCTGGGATTACAACCCGAGCCGAAGGCAAATGCCCAAACATCTGAGCCACCCAGGCACCCCAAGGTTAGTTTTATACCAATTTTTTATATCAAGACTTATAGTATCAACTTTTAAAAGGACATACTTTACCCCAAGACTATGAAAATTACATACACACACAAACAACATACATATATTATAATACATATCACACATGTATCCTATATGTTGGTGTCACTTTCATCTTTAATATTCAGCAAATATCTAAAAATAATATCAGAGAAATCACTTTGCAAGTTTCAGTGTATTGAGGCTTATATCAGTGTGCCACTGTAATAGTTTGATAAAAGTATTTAATATTTTCTATTGATTGCAAAGAAAACCTCCTCAATAATATAGTTCCTGCATTGGACAAAAATGCTTATTTGCAAATGTGTCTCTCCCAGCTGACTTTACTTTTGGTTTATAAGGATGTGCATTGAAAACAGGCTGCCTAAATATCTAAATAGACTTAGAAACTTACAGGAGGAATTTAGTAATAAGTATCAGTTACAGAGACTCTGTGTCTTTAGCTTGCATTTTGGTACTACATATTTTTAGTTATGACTAATGAACAGCCCACTCTCAAATATATTCTGAAGGTAGATAGAGCTTGAAACATCGTGATTTAACAGGTAGCTTACTGGGTGAGTCATCAGCCCCTTCACTCTGACTCTAACAATAACAAAAAGGGATTTTTTAGTGGAACATCACTTTTTTTTTTTTTTTTTGGGACATCAACCGCAGAAAGAGACTAGGTTATACTTCTAATTGTGCTGTCTTTAACTTGGATCATGGGCCTGCCATCCTGTCCATGCCTAAAATTTCCTTAAATGTTCTGATATTTTTAACCACATCTCTAAGAGATGGTGTGGCTAGAGTCCCACTGAGTAAGTTAAGTTTGATTGTATCATACGCTCATTATTCTCAAGGCAAGGGCTGGAGTCTATTTCTGGAAGTATGAAATACCATGATTTCACTCTCTTGCTTAATAATAACTCAGATTTACACCTATGTGATACATGGTCATGATTAATATTTCTATGATTCCCTTTAAAATTTAGTACAATTTACTAGAAAATATAATAATAAGCAAACTGTTTTAAGAGCTGACTATAAGGTAAGAGCTTCAAGTATATTGATTCAGTTAATCTTCATAGCAAACTTATGAGGTTAGTATTATTTGTATTCCTATTTGACAAACAAGAATATTGACAGAGAAGAAAATTAGAATTCTTGCCCAAGATCACCTATCTAGGAGTAGTAGGGCTAAGACAAAAGCAGGGCAGATGGCTCCTACCTCCCACTCTCAAAGAGTATACTCTCTAGTGCTTCATATAACTTAAAGTTTTCTCCAGCTCCCACAGTCTGAAGTTTAACAAGGTCATAATGAAAGTTGTAGAGACAGCATTTTCTTGATTCAGCAATGCCAATTTCTGCAGTTCTACAGCAACCCAATTTCAATTACTCCTAACAAATCCTGGAAATCCTAATGTGTTAGCAATATATCATGGGCTTGTCAATGTACTTATCCCATGGCGTATTCTGCAGGTCATTACCGTAACATTTTCTGCTGTCTAATTTAACTCCCAGGTCAGTTCGATTCATTTATTCTTCAAAATTTATTTAATGTCTACTATGTGTCCATTACTATTGCAGCCATTGGAAAAATAGCTGAGAACAAAATAAAATTGCTGCTTTAATGAAGCTTATATTCTAGATAAGGGTGATAAGTGATAAATAGTCAACTAGGAGTAAGTACTGTGAAAGAAAAAGTCAAAGATGGAAGAAGTCATTTTATACAAGATGATGAGATAGTCCTCAACAATAAGGAATTTGAGTAAAGATCTAAATGAAATGAAGAAGTGATTCATTCTATAGCTCTGGGAGACCATTCTAAGAAGAATTCTGAAGAACAGCCAGGGTGTCAGTGTAACTGGAGTGAAAAAAACATAGGGGAGGGTAGAAGGAGGCAGATGAAATGGGAAATACATACGTAAGTATGTGTGTGTAAATACATATACACGTAAATGCATGCACTTATGTATTGAAAGAAGAGCCAAGACAATTAAGTGCTGGTTTGGATGCCTGTGAAAGAGAAAGAAAATTAAATATAAAACAACTTCAAGTTTTTGGCCTAAGCAACTGGAAGAACACAATTTATTACAAAAATGTGGAAAAACCAGATGAGCAATTTTTTTGAAGGGCTGGGGATGGAAATCAAGTGCTCAAGTTATAAATATGTTAAATTTCAGATTCCTATTCAGTGTCAAAATGGAACTATTGACTAACCAGTTGCAGATACGAGTCCCCCTTGAGGAAGAGTTACTAGCTGGAGATGAAATCTGGGAGTTGTCACACGGTACATAATACTTAATGCCATGAGACTGGCTGAGCTCACCCTCAGAGTCAATGTAGAAAGAGAAGACAGAGAACCAATGTTGATGCATGGGGACATTTAGAGATGAGGAATGTGAGAAAGAAATTACATTGTCTGAATAAAAAAGTAAGTAGAATATAGGCTATGAAGGAATAGAGAGGGTGTGCATATCCCTCAGATAATATTCTATAAGAACACTATGTTTTACAACTATACCCTCCATAAAAGATACACTGTAAAATTTATGGAGATAATTGTACTTGAATAAGGGAAGATGCTTTGGCTTTAACAATGAACCAGGAGGAATATGAAGCTGATATTACTTTATGAAATAATGACAATGAACAAGAATACATATGTTAATTCTTGGTATGAAATCAGGCCAAGAGCACAGGTCAACACTTACCATTTCTAAAAAATAATGGTGGAGGATTTGTTATAAACATCCATAAGTGATCAATGGAAGTTAATGAAGAGGAAAATCTGTTTACAAATTTCTCTGAGTAGTATTAGTATTATTCATATATTAATCTGAGTATTATTCATATTATTAATTTGTCCAGCAATAGTTCAAGTTGTTGAAGGTACAAAAGTATTCCTTGGCCCTAATCTCACAAAATTCCACAAGAACCCTGGTACATATATGCAGATAATTTCCTAATGTTAACAGAAGACCATAGAAATACAATATTTATATGCAGCCTAGTCCTGGAAACAATTTCTATACACTTATAAGACTGAGAATTATTTAATTAATCTATCCCCCTTTTACTAATATAAAAGAATTTAATTACATTATAGCTGATTATACTACATCTATACATTAAACTAGCTATAGTTTAATAGCTATATACTAACTGATGAATTTGATGCACATTTTTAAAATTATGCTTGTGTCAGAACTTTAATATAGAGAACACTTTAAAAAGAAGGGGGATTATAATAAAGAAGACTACATTTTCTCAGATGATTTCATGATCAAACCTCAAGTAAGCTACTGGACATGACAGATTGGGAGATAATCAAATATAATGTGCTCATTCTCTCGTTTTTTTTTTTTTTTAATTCTTTTTTCCCCCCATATCATTAAGTATGGAGCCATAACATTAATAAGAGCAATGTAATATTTGCTATTAGACTTTATGAATACAATCTCCAGTGCTAGGGTAAATAAAGAGAAACACACTTGTAATTTAACTATTGTGCTTTGCAAGCTGCATGTACAAAATTTAGGCAAGGAAATCTTAGTTATATAAAACAAATGAAAAATTGTTGACAAAAATATATAATTTTATGTGAATTTAAGAGAAGGTAATGGGCCTATATACCTCTAATCTCATTTTATTTTTATTTTTTACTATTTAAAAATCATTTTAAGGCTATAAACTTCCAGTTATATGCAGTAAGTCAAATCATGGGGATGTAATGTACAGCATGGTGACTATAATTAATAGAAGTGTATTGTATACTTGAAAGTTGCTAAGAAAAGAATCTTAAAAGTTCTCATTGCAAGGAAAAAATTGCAATTGTGTATGGTAATGGATGTTAACTAGACTCCTTGTGGTGATCATTTTACAGTATGCACAAATAATGAATTATTACATTGCACACCTGAAACTAATAAAATAATAAAAGGTTCTATCTCAGTCACAGTTCTTTATAAACAATTTTTAAATATTTTATTTATTTATTTGACAGAGAGAGAGAGACAGCAAGAAAGGGAATACAAACAGGAGGAGTTGGAGAGGGAAAAGCAGGTTTCCCACTAAGCAGGGAGCCTGATGCCATGCCAGGCTTGATCCCAGGACCCTGGGATGGTGACCTGAGCCTAAAGCAGCTGCTTAATGACTGAACCACCCAGGCACCCCTATAAAAACAATTTAGAACAAACTTGAGTGTATTATTATCAACATAACACCTTATTATATATGATTGACCCCCGTATATAGAAAAATTTTAATTTTTTTCAGCCTTGCTGAGATACAATTGACAAAGAGCATTGTATAAGTTTGTGTATAATGTAATGATTATTATACAAATATATTGTGAAATCATTACCAAAATAAGGTTACCTTAGCTAAGACATCCATCACCTCACAGGTACCTTTATTTTTCTCTTTTCTCTTACTTTTTTTTCTCCTTCCATCTTTCCCACTCTTTCTCCCTCCCTCCTTTCCTTCCTTCCTTTTTTTGTTTTGTGGCTAAAACACTTGCCATCTACTATCTTAGCAACTTTCAAGTATACAATACAGTATGAGTAACTGTGGCCCCTATAATGTACATTATGTTCCCATTTTATAACTGAAAGTTTGTACCCTTTGATCAACATCTCTCATTTCCTCCACCCAAGTGCTTGGAAACCAGCCACCTACTCTACTTCTAAGTCTGGCTTTTGTTGATTCTGCATGTAAGTGATATCACAAAGTATTTACCTTTTTATGTCTGACTTATTTCACTCAGCATTTTGCCCTCAAATTTCATCCATATTGTCACAAATTACAAGATTTCCTTCTTTTTCATGGCTGAATAATAATATTCCTAGATATAAAACCACATGTTCTTATCCATTCATCCATCAACACTTAGACTTTTCTGTGTCTTGACTATTGTGAATAATTCTGCAATTAACATGAAAGTGCAGATATTTCTTTGAGATAGTTGTTTCCATTCCTTTGGGTGTATACCCAGAAGTGGGATTGCTAGATCGCATGGTGTTTCTATTTTTAATTTTCTGAGGAACCTTCATACAATAATCCACAAAGGTTGTAGCAATTTATATTCCACTAAAATTGCACAAGGTTTCCCTTTCCTCCACATCCTTGCCAACATTTGTTATTGCTTGTCTTTTTGATAATAAGTATTCTAACAAATATAAGATGATATTGTACTCTGGTTTCTACTTGCATTGCCCTGATAATTAGTGGTGCTAAGCACATTTCCATGTACCTGTTGACAGTTTGTAAGTCTTTTTCAGAAAAATGACTATCTAGTTCCTTTCCCTATTTTAAATCAGATTTTTTTTCAGTCTCAGTTTTTTGCTATGTTGTCATATAAATTTCTTATATATTTTGGATATTAAACCCTTACCAGATTATATGATAAGCATTCTATAATTTGTGCTTTCATTTTAGTGATTGGTTCATTTGTTGTGAAGAAGCTTTTTAGTTTGATGAGGTCTCCCTTGTCTGTTTTTATTTTTGTTGCTTGTACTTTGGTGTCATATCCAAAAACTCATTGCCAAGACCAATGCCAAGGAGCTTTTCCCTATGTTTTCTTCCAGGAGTTTTACAGTTTCAGGTTTTACACTTAAGTTTTTAATCATTTTCATGTTGATTTTTATGAGTGGCATGAGATAAGGGTCTCATTTCATTCTGCATATGAATATCCAGTTTTTTAACAACATTTATTAAAGAGACTATCCATTCCCTATTAATTATTTGTGGATCTCTTGTCAAATACTAGTTGACCATATACATGTGGATTTATTTCTCGGCTCTCAGTTCTATTCCACTGGGATATGTGTCTGTTTTAGTACCAGTACCATACTGTTTTGATTACCAAAGCTTTGTAATATAGTTTGAAATCAGAAAGCCTGATGCCTCCAACATTGTTTTCCTGCTCAAGATTGCTTTGGCTGTTTCAGGATATGACTTCACTGGTGAATTCTACCAAGCATTTAAAGAAAAATTAAAGCAAATCGTTCCTAAACTCTTCTGAAAATTAAAGACAAGGGGACACTCTTAAGCTCATTTTATAAGGCAGGAATTACCCTGATATCAAAACCACTTAAGAACACTACAAGAAAAGAAAACTACATGTTAACATCCCTGATAAATACAGATGCAAAAATTCTCAATAAAATTCTAAAAAACCAACATACTTTGGCATAATGAAGGGCATATATAACAAACCCACAGCTAACATCATACTCAATGGTAAAATGCTGAGAGCTTTTTCTAAGGTCAGGAATAAAAAAAGAGTGCCCATTCTCACCCCTCCAATCAATACAGTACTGGAGATTCTAGGCAGAGAAATTAGGTTGGAAAAACAAACAAAAGGCATTTAGAATAGGAGAGGAAGAATATTGTCTCTATCAATGACATGATCTTCTATGTAGAAAATCCTAAACACATAAAAAATCTATTAGAACTAAAAAATTGATCTTCTATATAGAAAATTCCAAACACATAGAAAAACTATTAGAACTAAAAAAACATATTCAGTTAAGTTGCAGGATACAAAATCAACATACAGAAATCAATTGTGTTTCTATATACTAAAAATGAACTATCTGAAAATAAAATAAACAATCCCATGTACAATAGCATCAAAAACAACAAAAATACTTAGAAATAAATTTAACCAGGAGTTGAAAGAGCTCTATATTAAAAATCAAAAATTTAAATTAAAAAATTAAGAAGTCACTGATTAATCACTGATTAATAAGTTGAAGACACAAATAAATGGAAAAGTATCTTGTGTTCATGGATCAGTAGAATTAATATTGTTAGAATGTCCCTATTCCCTAATGTGATCTACAGATTCAATGTACTTTCTATTCAATGTACTTTCTAAAACTCCAGTAGCATTTTCACCGAAATTTAAAAAAAAAATCCTAAAATTTGTATGAAACCATAAATTTCAAATTTTAATTCATAGTTCAGATACATTTTAGGTAGAGCTGGAGTAAATTTTTTTTTTTAAGATTTTACTTATTTATTATTTGACAGAGAGAGATTACAAGTAGGTAGAGAGTCACGCAGAGAGAGAGAAGGAAACGGGCTCCCTGCTGAGCAGAGAGCCCGATGCGGGACTCGATCCCAGGACCCTGAGATCATGACCTGAGCCGAAGGCAGCGGCTTGACCCACTGAGCCACCCAGGCACCCCTGGAGTAAATTTTTTTAATAAATTTTTTTAAAATAAATCTTTAATAGATTTGTTGAGTAAATCAAGTAAAAACATTTAACATTAATACAGTTATCACTGGCGTAGTAAAAAATGATTCTAATATTGATTGTCATGGCTTCAATTAGTCATAATGGCTAACTGCTCACTTTTACCTTTGAGTTTATGTTTATCTATGTATCATCTAGAATAACAAGTTTTTAAATATTAAAATGTAATCTAAATATCTTACATAAAATAAGGTTTCTTCCCAAATGTGAATATAAACTATATAATTAAATGTTACTGGTTTCATCCACACTCTTGTCTCTTATCTTAATATCTATGCCAATACAGAGCTGGACCAGCAAAACATCTCACTAAACTGATATTTATATGGCCAAAGAAGAGCATAAAGCTAATTAGCCTATAGGAAATAAATTCATCCTCTTCAACTCATTAGCACTATGATCTAACTGCTGCGATAGTTAAATCATAAAGCAGTTCATAAAACTGCCAAGACATTTATTCTTAATATCAAGTGTAATCCATGGCTAGAGTTTGAGATTCTACTTCTTACCTAACAGGTCTTCAGCTGGATTATAAACTACCTCTTAGAAAACATCAACACACACACACACACACAAGCTTTGTCTCCTCTCTATACTCTTTGTAGGGAAAAAGAAAAAAAAAATCCTGTTATCTGAAAATGCAAGTTAGAGTTAGTGATAAAATTAATTTCATTTGGAATAAAAGACTGTGGGACTTGTATCTAAAGTACTAAAAACTTTTTAGAAGAAAATTGTCACAAGGGGAAATCTTTTGTTGTATTTTCATATATTCTATTTTTTTTTCCCTTGTTTCTACTAGTAGGACTAGAGCCAGAAATGTTTTACTGGGTAAGACAGCAAATATACTCAGATAGCGTTGTGAATGCTTTGGATGACTAAGAAAAGTTTACCCATTAGACATATAGTATTTGGTAACTAACAGGAACAAAATGAAGTTCCCATTAGACATATGAGATATTTCATGATACAAAAGGATATTAGTGCTTATAAGAACCCAAGAAGTAGTGAGATAACATGAGAGTCTATGTCTAAAAAAAATGATCAGCAAACATTTTCCTACAGCAGGCCAAAGATTAAAATTTTAGGCTTTGTGGGCAGTAGAGTCCCTGTTGTAATTACTAAAAATTCTTCCTTTGTAGCATGAAAATAGCCATAGATAATACATGAATAACTGATCATGACTCTGTTCCAATAAAACTTTATTTATGGACACTGAGATTAGAATTTCATACAATTTCCATGTGTCAAGAAATCACATTATTCTTTAAATCTTTTTGCAACCATTTAAAAATGTAAAAAAAAAAAAATTCTTATCTTATGGGCAATACCAAACAAGGCTAGATTTGACCCACGGATCATAGTTTGGACTAAATCATCACACAGAACTTCAAAAAAATCCAATGTTGGTTGAGAATAATAGCAAAGATGTATCTTAATGAAGCCCATTTTAATTGAACATTAAGATGCTTGCAAGTGGAGAAGGTAAAGCTGGTAGACTTTCACTTGTTTGTTTCTTTGCTTGTCTTTACCCAATACAGAATGAGTGCTCAAATCACCTAAAACCACTAGGAACATCAAGACTAAGATAGTTATTCTAAATCACTTAAGTATTTACAGATGTCAGGCTAAACATTGTCAGGCTAAACATTATAAATGTCAGGCTAACATTGAGAATGTATCCTTGAATAAAGGAGACAAATTGTCTAGTCTCAGGGAGATTACATTCCAAAGTAGTGTACTGGGTCAAGTTCCAGAAAAACAGGGTGAGAAAGAGGGGAATGGAGGAGGCAAGTTTCAGTAAAAATTAAGAGATAATTTTAGCTGGGGACTAGCTTTACATTGATCCAGTGGAGAAAATTTGCATTAGGAATGCACCACACCTAGATGCACCTGAAGGGAAGGGGGTGGGTTTTTTATTCTCTTGTCTTCAGGTGGGCTTCACTGGAGAGGCAGGTCCTATATGGCCTGAGGACAAATCTGTCAGGACAAGAAGACAAGAGTATCCCAGAGTGGTTAGTAGGGGCTAACAGGTTAGACAAGGGAACCAACAGTATCCACCGCAAGGTGGAGATGAACATGTTAAACATACTAATATGTCATATTAATGTTAAACATGTTAAATATATAATATGACATATTAAAGTGTCAGGTCATGACATGGCTATCTGGGTGGAAAAGGACAGAGAATGATGTGGGTAAAGAGATTGCTCTTTTAGATACAGTTGTCAAGGAAGTCCTCTCAGATTAATACAACATTTGAGAAGAGATCTGAGGAAATTTAAAATGTTGGCCATGTAATTATCTGAACAAAGAAAGACTTTGATAGAACTAGACTTAGAATGTCCTAGGAAGAGTGAGGAGATAGATGTTTGCTGAAGTGGTTAAGGATGGGTAGTGAGGTAGGTAGGAATTGAGTCCCAGAGGAAAGAGGTAGTGACAGATTATGTAGAGCGCCTTGTACATATTGTATGGTGTTGAGCTCTTACACTAAAAAACAAAAGCACTAAGTTCCACAGGTATCTCCGTAGAACCAGAAGGTCTCTCCAAAGCCATCTGATCTAATGCCCCAATTTTAGAGAATTTCTACAGTGAAAAAATCTCACTGAAGCGAGAAGACAAAGATGGAGTTTTAAAATGTACGGGAAGAAATTTCCCTTTTAATACATTTGAAGGAAATTCTGTTGTAAATATTTGAACAGCTTCTGTATATTTGGTTTCATTTATTTATTTAAGTCCTGAATCTTAATGTTATCCCATCAATGGCAAAAGTGTGAGAGGATGAGAGCTAGCTGGCTGACATACAGAGAATGCGCGCTCATGGCCCGGCATTAGCGTGGCATTTATTCTAGCTGTAATTCCATCACCTTGGGGAAGAGAAATGGTGATATGATTTCAAGCAAGTGAGCCATATTTTCCTTACATGCACTGGTCAGCTACTTCCATGATGACTATTGCTCCATAAATTGTCAGTTCTACTAGGTCCAATGCAAAGTATCTTATTTTCAAGTTGATGAATGGAGAACAGCAGACCATCCTTGAAGGATAATCAGTAAGTAGTTATAAAGCAATTTGAAAATAACACTGCATATGAATACCCAATAACACTAATGATATCCTGTTACTTCTATTAGTCTGAAAAAAGTATTCCATTTCATATTAGTATTGGCCTTCATATAAATACTATTAGTTGCTTCAGCCCTCTGTTGCTGTTGTTATTTAACGTAAAGTAACCATAGCCAGTAAGTCTATTAAATCAAAATACTTTTATATTCTCCAATGCAAAGCCATACCTTGTTCATCTTCTTAAAATATAATTTCTAAAGTTTCTGGCTTGGCCTTAAAGGGTCACATAACATTCTAAGATCAATCTCCTATATACAAATTTCTGATCCTAATACTGCTTCTTGATTATTTACCATTAAAAACTTCTTAGTGTGGTGATTAGTCCTTACTGAGGTAATGTCCTTGAAATAGAAGCCTAATTTTCATCTCTATGTCATGTTTCTTTTTTTAAAATATGCTGAGATACCAATGACATTAAAAAGAAATTTATTTCAAACTGATCCATTTGGAGGGGTAAAAGCTTTTAATTAAACATCTTTATCTTAGTTTAATTAAAACAATATTTAAGATATTATTTAACCATAGATCCTAAAAGGATAAATGAATAAAAATTCAACTCTTTGCTGCAATTATATATACATTAATATTCTGTTGGGACAAAGTCATTTTGAAATAATGTATATGTCCTCTGACTTTTAAAATAGTATCTTTCTGGGACATCTGGGTGGCTCATTCAGTTAAGTGTCTCTTGATTTGGGCTTAGGTCATGATCTCAAAGTCAGGAGACTGAGCCCCACATAAGCCTGGTGGTGCTGGGTTTGCAGCCTGCTTAAGATTCTCTCTCTCCTCCCTCTCCCCTTCCTCCCCACACCTAAAAAAAAAAAAAAAAGAAAAAGTAAATAAATAAAATAGTGTGTTTCTGATATATAACACTTAGCTTAATTTCTTTAAATATTCTTGCTTCAACTATATAGAATATTTATGTGTTAAAGAGCATTTATTTCCTTTGCTTACACTTAAGAATGATGTTTGTTTTACTAACAATTGGATCCCTTCTAATATATTTAGAATTGGTAAACCTCAAGAATACTTAATGCACTTGAAACATAGTTGGACATTCTCTACTTTAAGAAGTCAAATACAAGTCCTGTGAAGTAACCTGTGATGTAATTGGTGAGGAAGCATGGCCTACATATGCCCAAGTCTTAAATTTCAAATAGAATCAAATCCTAATTGTTACTTACTTCTGTGCAGACAGTTGCTCTCAACAGGACTCTTTAATTAGGAAGACAAATGGCTCTAGAAAAAGCTCTAAATGATTATAAAATATGTTTTTGTTTTTGTTTTTTGTTTTTGCTTTCTTTGGGGTTAATTCAATTTTAAACTTTTTTTTTTGTTCCAATTTATTTATTTTCAGAAAAACAGTATTCATTATTTTTTCACCACACCCAGTGCTCCATGCAAGCCGTGCCCTCTATAATACCCACCACCTGGTACCCCAACCTCCCACCCCCCCGCCATTCAAACCCCTCAGACTGTTTTTCAGAGTCCATAGTCTCTCATGGTTCACCTCCCCTTCCAATTTACCCAAATTCCCTACTCCTCTCTAACGCCCTTTGTCCTCCATGCTAACCCTAACCCTAAAATATGTTTTTTAGAGGAAAAATTGGTTGAGATTACTGGCACTAAATACATTTGTGTCTGAATGTCAAATGCATCTGCTAAATTCATTCTTGTGTGGCCAAGAGGTACACATATAGGAGTGGAAATAAAATGGTGGAACTTAAGACTCTAGCAGGAATGTCGTCTATGAGTTTCCCTGCACAACATTTATCCTGCCTTTCTCTAAAGGAGACCTCAGCTTCTTTGGAACACCCACTCTCCATCGCATACCCTAGGACCACTGATGAAAGTATTACTCCCTTCTGGCCGGGGTGTAAGCTTGTCAGTTAACTTGGGTTGCTTCAATTCTT
This sequence comes from Neogale vison, assembly GCF_020171115.1. NCBI lineage: Eukaryota > Metazoa > Chordata > Mammalia > Carnivora > Mustelidae > Neogale > Neogale vison. The sequence continues at coordinate 37,404,759 of NC_058102.1, read as the reverse complement.
TTGCTGGCAATGTGGTTTTGAACAGTCAGAAAGGCTGAAAAGAATTTGAGGGGATTCAACTCAAACGCCAGCACCCCACTAACTGTCCCTTCCTTCTTGCTCATCTCCCTGGATTTTCTATGGTCCCTATTCTTTCTGAGACCTAACTATTGGTTTTCTATCTGAGACTGCACTGTTTTGTATACATCTAAGAAAATCTGTTTTCACTTTATTTAGTTAGAATCAACTTCCATTACTTCTAAGTTCTCTGATCAATCAAAGCTCCTAGAAATGATAAAAGGTTATAGACTCAGAAGAAAAATGAAATTTTCTGTGTGGTAGTAGTAACAAATAAATTAGAGCTGGCACATAAAATGTCCCGTAAATCACAAATCAGAAAGTGCAACAAAAAGGTTATTATAAAATAGATAAATGGTCACGCCTTAACAAGACAAAAATATTGACAGTTCATATTGTCTAGCTGCAGCTATTACAAATGACATCGGTACTACAATAATGGGGGAAAGTGTAAGACCACTAGTAAAATAGGAAACAGGTGTAGATAAGGCCAAGTCTAGAGATTCATGTCGATCCCAGAGATTTTCCTAGAAAAATTCCCCTGATCAATTTTGCTTAACCATGGTCTGCTTTCCACGACTATGTATTTTGCTTTGTATGTAGTCTCTTTTGTATTCTCAGTGCATTTTTAAGCTCCAACTGGGCTTATGGTTACTATGCTTTCTATATCTGGTGGAGTGAACTATGCAGAACTTTTTTTCCATTAACACGTTGACTTCATTCCACTTAATAAGTGTGCATGTGCACACACACACACACACACACACACACACACACACTTAAAGCAATCTGCGCTCTAAGACCACCCCCAGTGATTAGGTAGCTATAATTAGGAGACTCACAAAGCATTTGCCCCAAGTCTGCCGTTAGGAAAATATTATTTTACTACAACTTTTGTCTAAAAGCTACTCTAGCCTTTTCTTCATAATCTCCTGATATACTATTGATACTGTATCATCTACATTGTTTTTCAGTAACATAAATTTCACATACTTAAGGATAATACAGCTCAACTATAGAATTTCTAATACTCTCCCAGGCAATCTATTTAAGTTATTTATGACAAAATTTATGTCTATTTAAAACCCAAGTTCTTTATACAATTACAGGAGAGATTTTAGCACAATAGTGGAATGAAGCATCCCACAAAGACTTTGGCATGCCTAAAAAGAAATGCACACAACAAATTATGTTCATTAGAAAGCTATGAATATTAAAAATCAATACCAGAGGAAGAAAAAAAATTACTACTCAATCATAAATGTTCTGAATATCCTCATAATCAAAACAAAGAAAACATAATCACTTTTCTCATTCAAGGTCTCAGCTCCCATGAGTACAATTGTGACAGCCCTGCTGAAACTTGTCTAAAGAGCCAATAGCTCCTCAGTTTAAAGTCACTGTTTCCCTGAATAAATACAAATGTAGTCACCAGATTATCCAAGTTTTAAGAGAAACTAGAAGTGAAGATATAAAAAATCTCCCAAATTTAGGGTCACCTGGGTGGCTCAGTGGGTTAAGGCCTCTACCTTTGACTCAGGTCATGATCCCAGGGTCCTGGGATCAAGCCCCACATCGGGCTCTCTGCTGGGCAGGGAGCCTGTTTCCCTTCCTCTCTCTCTGTCTCTCTCTCTGCCTACTTGTGATCTCTCTCTCTCTCTCTCTCTCTCTCTGTCAAATCAATATATAAATTAAATTAAATTAAAAAATTAAAAAAATCTCCCAAATTTAAAACTTGGAAATTAATTCATAGTTGGTAGGTTAAAGATAAACAAAACAAAAGTTAACTCTGAGATCAGACTGCCTGAGCTTATCCCGTGGCTTTATCATTAACTGGCATTTTACCTTGAACATGACAGTAAGTCTCCCTACACCTCATTTGGAAAACAAAATAATACAGCTGACACTTGAACATCCATGTGATCCACTTACATGCAGATTGTTTTTCAATAACAATCACACGCACACAGCTCTGTAAATATATTTCCTCTTCGTCATGATTTTACTAATAACATTTTTTCCTCTAGCTTACTTTATTGTAAGATTACAGTACATAATACATGTAATATACAAAATACATGTGGGGTGACTGGGTGTCTCAGTGGGTTAAAGCCTCTGCCTTCAGCTCGGGTCATGATCTCAGGGTCCCGGGATCGAGCCCCGCATCGGGCTTTCTGCTCGGTGGGTAGTCTGCTTCCCTTCCTCTCTCTCTGCCTGCCTCTCTGCCTACTTGTGATCTCTGTCTGTCAAATAAATAAATAAAAATCTTAAAAAAAAAAAAAAAAATATATATATATATATATATACAAAATACTTGTTAGTTGATTGTTCATGTTATCAATAGGGCTTCTCATCAACAGTAGGCTATTACTAAAGTTTTGGGGGAGTCAAATTTATACACAGATATTTGACTGCTTGAGGACTAGTGCCCCAACCCCCATGTTGTTCAAGAATCACCTGAAATTATCAACTTCAAAGGGGTTTTGTAAGGATTTAAATGGGATAAGAGAGTGTTTGATGTATTATAAGTACTTAATAAATATTAGCTATTTTTACTTTCTACAACAATGTGTTATACAGTGAGTGGCAGTGACCAGTGACCTCCCAAGAGTATCAGATTAGGGGGAGTGTGAAAAAAAATTTGAAAAATCTCCCCCACCCAAGTATATTTTGATGGACATACCCTCCCTACCAGGAGCTGAGAAGCACCCAGAGAAGGGCCCAGGCTACCAGAGAGAACAACAGGAGGCAGGAAAGATGCTGCCATGAATGCCTGGAGGCCAACAACCATTTCCAATCCACATATTGTTCATTTATCTTAGTCAAGTAAGAAAAAATGTTTAATTGATTTTGCATTCATTTCTCCCAGAAATATGACTTCACTTCTCTCCCACCCTGACACCCTTTCCTCCATCCCGCAGGCACACAACACACACAGCAAATCCCACATCTTGTTACATAACGCAGCGCTGGCTCCTGCCCAGAAGGCACTGTCAGACAAGAGCAAGGTTGCATCCCACTTCTCTTAACCACACCCATCATGAGCATGTCATCATGGAGAGTTTTCAGTACATTTCAGGAGCCTCTGCCTTGGTTCCACAAATCTATGGCACAGGGACACTTAAGTGGCTCTGTCGGTTAAGCGTCTGCCTTTGGCTTGGGTCATGATCCCAGGGTTCTGGGATCGAGCCCCACATAGGGCTCCCTGCTCCATGGGGAACCTGCTTCTCCTTCTGCCTCTGCCTGCTACTTCCCTGGCTTGTGTTCTCTCTCTTTTTCTGTCAAATAAATAAATAAAATCTTGAATCTGTGGCACAATCAAAAAAACAAAACAAAAACAATGTGTTGTAAAACCAAAAAATATCTGTAGTGATAGGTGTAGGTCACTAACTTAGATCTGTGATTTATAATTGTTCCTATTGTCCAGAAGGGAAAATGCATCCGGTTTCCAAAGAAAACATTTTCTATGGCATTTATCTCTACAACAATATTGTTTTCATGCAAAACTTCACATAGATGATGTAATATAGAGAGTCAATATAACCCAGATGAGGTTTATGACGTGATACACTCCTCACACCCCCTCCCAACTCCCACCTTCCGGGCAAATTTAATCTTAAGCAAAAGTCAAGTGGTTTGAAATACTGCAATAATCTTAGAATATACTATACAGTAATACAAACTTGATATCATGCATATCAACCTCCCTTTGAGATAGGTTTTTCTCTAAACAATAGTTACTGTCCATCAAGTCATTATTTATGAGGATTCTCTTAATATTCCAAATCTAAATTGGCTAAATTTGTTTTAACCTTTTTAATGTATTTATGTGATAAAAGGTAACAAAGCTTCTGTGATTTCTTTCAAAAATTCATAAAAAATAATTCCTCGGAGCACCTGGGTGGCTCAGTCTTTAAGCATCTGCCTTTGGCTCAGGCCACGATCCCTAGGTCCTGAGATGGAGCCCCACATCTAGCTCCCTGCTCTGCAGGAAGCCTGCTTCTCCCTCTCTCACTCCCCCTGCTTGTATTCCCTCTCTTGCTGTGTCTCTGCCAAATAAATAAATAAAATCTTTAAAAAAAAATTCCTCATTTATCAACAAAGTAGTATTATCTAACGTCACAGAACCCCATGAGAGAAAGGGGATCTATCTCACTTCTTATTATAAACTTCAGCTTCCCATCGCAAAATCCCCAAATCCAAGAAACAGTTGCTGCATTTTCTTCTCTTTGCCTTCTCAGATGCAAATCAGGACACACCAATTCAGGCAAGCTCCAGTTTCTACCCAGGAAGTGTTTTATTGTCCAAAATTCAAGTCTTAATATTGATTTCCCAGATTGCTTCATTCCAACCCTCCTAAGGAAGATTCCTGTCCTGAAAATCCTGCTCGCTTATTGCTTATCTAAACTGCGGCTTTTCCAAGATAGGATTTCTTTTCAGAGTTCTCTTCTGAGCGTTTACAGGTGCGGTACAACGAGCATAAGGGAAACTAATTACCTCTTCAACTTGTCAGGTTTCTGATATACATAATTACATATCAATTGGCAATATATAACAGCAAACAACAGAAGCTGGCCTGGGGTATAACCTTCCATCATCTGTGGCTGGAATCAATTAAAAGTTTAGTTGCACATAGGTACAGGTTAAAGCATGTAAGCAAACATGTTCAGGAAAACAAAGGCTATGAATACATTATGTCTTTCCTTTGCTGCCTCATATTTCACTGCATCCCCTTTGAAACCTATAATTAACATCTCAAAATACCAACTAGTTCAGAGCACCCTTTCTGCTTGCAGTTGCATATAAAACATAGGGAGGACATGTTTGGTTGGTCTACAGAAATGCAACTACAAGACTGCACAAGCTGCCTCATGGGATTTAGTGATAATTAAATGAGATGGTATGTGACACACCTACAATTAGTTTTAAATACATGAAGCTAAAACTACATGAAGCGGGACTAAGTAGAAACCTAATTTTTAAGTTTCATAAAAATAATGACTAAGGGGAATCATTCTGTAGAAAACTGTCCGTATTGATGTACTTGGGGGATCAATGAAATGTAATCTTAACTATCACCGTCATCACCTATTCTGTCTTTGGTATTCCAATTCTCGTACATTCCCCGGGTATCCAGGAAAATAATTACTTTTCTTTATAAAAAAATCATGTCATCGCTTAGTAGAATACAATTCCCTGTACACACTGAAAAGCTTCCAGTTGAGTGCATTAAGTTCTTGCAAAAACAGCTATTATAATGCAAATTATGAAATATAAAGACACTCTAGAATTTCTGTCTATAAAGCAAGCTCATTGAGAAAATTCTGCCTATTACAATGGGATAATTTTCCCCCACTTAAGGTGCTTTATATCTGAAAGGACAAATTAGAGGGTAAATTAAGAGACATTTCTCCTTCAAGACTAAAAATGAGATAAATTATAAATGATATTTGCTGTTAATTTTAACTAAATTGTCAACTAAAATGTCTGAGATTGAAGCACATTTTAGGCAATTTCAAACTATTATTCCTTTGCTTATTTGAAATAATGGAGCTATCTGCAAATAAAAGAAACACAAAATGGAAAATATCACTGTTTCATAGGAGAGTATTTCTAGTCATCTTTTGCCTTGATTTCAACTGTTTATCTTAAGTTTGAATAATCCTAAAAATAATATTAAAAGATTTATAGAATATTCTCTTTTAAAAGGTTATATTTGACATTGTTAATAGTGATCATTAATTATTCTACTTATAATAAGTTTCAGAATGAGATTACGTTATGCCTGGCTGATAACTTGAAAGCTCTATAATTATAAAGAATGACAAAATGTTATTAAATTGCCTATATAATTAATTCAGGTTTTTCTCAGTTCATGTGAGATCACATAAACAAAAATTAAATAACAATTGAGAAAAACTTACTAATAACAAATAAAATAGGGCTACATGACATATACATTGATTTTGACACCTTAAAAAATGATGACATTTTATTCCCAAATTCCCTTAGTTCATAAATTTTGCCATATTAGGACACAAAAAATCAGTAACTTGAATGATGGCACTAGTAGAGACCACATTTTTTTTATCACAATGAACTACAGATAGAAGTACTAATTAGAAAATAGTCCCAAAATACCCATCATCTGAAAATCAAAATTGTGTAATCAATCATTTAATTTTTTAAAATTACAGAATACTTTTGGGGCACCTGATTGGCTCAGTCAGTTAAGCAACTAACTTTAGCTCAAGTCATGATCTCAGCGTCCTGGGATGGAGCCCCGTTGAGCTCCCTGCTTGGCAGGGAGTCTGCTTCTCCCTCTCCTTCTGCCCCTCACTCCTGCTCATGTGTACTCTCCTCTCTCAAATATATAATTAAAATATATTTTAAAAAGCCTACAGAATATTTTAAATATTATATATCTGAATCTAATGGAGACAAACCAAACACTTCTTAGGAGGGGAAAAGAGCCTTAATACTTATATCAATGAAGAAGAAACATTGAAAATATGTGAATTAAACATCCAAGTCATAGTCAGAAAAAGAATAACAAAACTTATAAAACATTTTAAAATGATAAATGAGAAAGGAAAAAATTATATAGCTGATAAGCCAAGTAACATTTCATTAAAAAGAAACAAAGAAATAACCTTTTGAATATTCTAATCCAAGAAAAAAGAAGCATATATACAAAACAAACCCCCCAAAATAAAATAATAAGTAAATAATAGATGCTATAATAAATCATAAGGGGTTGTTAATACTTTCCAGCAATCATATTCTATATTGTATTTCATTTTTTCATTCACACTCTTAGAAAACTATTTCAGATCTTCTATCCTCAAACATCTAACTTCCTTCCTATATTACTCACAACTGATGACTTGCTCCCTACTGCACAGAGAAAATAGAAGCAATAAGCAGAAAACTTCCAGAGACTTGCTAATCTTGTCTTCCCACTTACCAGCACCTCTAATGACATACCTCTCATTTACTATCACAGAAAAAAATACATAAATACCTCCTACTGAAGCCATTCCCACTGTCTTCCCTTTCTACCTCCTTAAAGACATAACTGCAGGACCCCCCCAACCTTTATACATCACAAATTTATGGAGATTATTCTCATCATCATCCATCAGCATAAAAGCATTCTGTTACTCTATCTTGAAGGAAAAGAAAAAAAACAATTATTTCTTTCGATTCCATTTTCGCCATCAAGTGTTTGTATCATCCTATTTATAGCAAAATTCCTTGAAACATCTCCTTATACTTAAAGTCTCTAATTCTACTCAATTCATTTTCTCTTAAACTCATTGAAACTGGCTTTTGCCCATCCCACTTTAACAAAAATTTGCCGGAAAGTTACAGTATGTTACATAAAGCACAATGTTAGAAATATCAAAGTTGAATGAAATACAGGCTTTGTTTCTGAAAAGCTTCTAACAATCAAGAGAAGAAATAGAAGCCATTTTAAAAAATAGATTTTATTTATTCATTTGATAGAGACACAGCAAGAAAGAGAATACAAGCAGAGGGAAAGGGAGAGGGAGAAGCAGACTCCCCGCTAAGCAGGGAGCCGGATACGGAGCTCTATCCCAGGACCCTGGGATCATGGCCTAGCTGAAGGCAGATGCTTAACAACTGAGCCACCCAGGCACCCCAAAGCCATTTTATTTTAAAGCACAGTGAAAGTGTTCAGTGCTCAAAGGGTACTCTTTTTATTTACTTATTTATTTATTTGAGAGAGAGAAGGAGAGAGTGTATGCTTGCACGCAGCGGTGGTGGGGGTGGGGCAAAAGAGAAAGAGATTCTAAAGCAGACTCCCCACTGAGTGCAGAGCCCCACATGGGGCTTGATCTCACAACCCTGAGATCATGACCTGAGCCAAAAACAAGTGTCAGACACTTAACTGACTGAGCCACCCAAGCACCCCAGTGCTTAACAGATTACTCACTCTCTAATGATCACAAAAAAAAACGTCAGCGATCTCTGCTGAAGCCATTACATCTCTGGGGCTCCTGCCAATCCTGGTACAGCTACTCTGATTACAACTACCAGCAGTTCCTACACTACCATCACTGTCATCACTACTACAAAGCTCAGCTGAAACTCAGTCTTTGCTTTCAGAAGTCTGCCTTTGGATCTGCTCTGATGGCCTGGTGCTGGCTGCTCGAGAAATGCCTTCTTCTCTTTCATCTCCCTTGATTCTGCTCCTATCTGATCCTAGCAGATGAAAGAAGGCTATCTCTGGTCTGTCTGGAAGGATTGAGACTGGAACTGGAACTTTCCAGAGTCCCTTTCCATTTTTCCACATGACAACATGAACTACTTAAATCTGAAGGTTCAGTCCTTTTTTGCTGATTTTTCTTGGCTATGGATATGAACCTCACTAACTCTTCAAAAACAAAGACTGCAAGGCACAGAGAGATTCAAGACATTGATGTAACTTGAAATCCAAACTTCAAATTTCACAGGCAGTACTCCTCTTTGCCCAGCAAAGCCCACAGTCTTATAGAGCTGGGTGTCTCAAGTTTCACAAAAGGGCTTTATTTTGCTAGTATCTTATCTGAAAACACCTTAACCTTTCCTAGGATATATCAGGTATTTTAAAAATAAGTAACTTTGAAATGGAATTAAAAGTTGCCTATCAGAATATGAGTATATCAATGTAGATTTTGCTCACCATGAGAGCTCAGAAATTAGACTATCATGGTTACAATTGGAACTCTACCACATACTACATTTACAGCCCAGGAAGGTGACTTAACCCTGCTCTATGTTAACTTCCTTAGCTGTAAAAAGGATATAATTACAGTAAATAAAGCCCCTATTGTGGTAGTTCGGATTAAGTTTGTTATACAACATATTTACATAGATGTACCTTTGACCCACATCTGGAACACAAACTCTCAGAGGCTATAATTTCTGTTTCCGATTCTAGTCACTACTCTGAAGAGTTAGTGCATAAAAAGCAGTTCCAAAAACTTTTCTTAAAAAAAGAACTTACAATGAGAAGATGAAAGCCCGTTATTTTACCTATGTCATAGCATGATTTAAGGAAATAGGTGAAATTCGACCTTATATAAAGTCAATAGACATGGTAATATACGTTAAGTGTTCAGAAAATATAGCACTACTCAAATATCTTTCTTAGAAAGATATTTGCATTCATTGCATCAGGGCAATGAATGAAAGCAAAATGAAAAATATAAAATTGAATAAAGGATGAATATGGGTATGATACAGACATTCAAATACATTAAACATAAGGGACATTTAAATAGCTGCTGAACACTTAGCTGCAACCATGAATGCAATTATAGATAACATCTTGAGTAAAAATAATGCATACAGGTTTCTAACAATAAATATTGATTTATGTTAACACAGATGGGCAAGTTCAGTATAGAAAGAGAACAAGAATAGAGTACAATAACTGTAATTAATCAAAAGACATCTTAATGCAATTTTATAGTTTGGGTAAAAATAATAAAATTATTCTCCTAAATAGAGAAATACAATGATTTTTTTCCAAAAAAAGAAAAAACAAACTATATTCAACTCTAAAATCTTAAGTGCTGTAAGAGAAGTTGTATTTTAAAGGTAAAAAGATATAAAGTTTTAGTTATGCAAGATGAATAAAATCTAGAGATTTGCTGTACAACATTGTGCCTATAGTTAATAATACTGTACTCTGCAGTTAAAAAAAATTAAGAAGGGGTACACGTGAGTGGCTCAGTTGTTTAAGTGTCTGACTCTTGATCTCAGCTCAGGTCTCAACCTCATGATTGTGAGTTCAGGCTCCACATTGGATTCCCAGTGTGGAGTCCATTAAAAAAAAAAAAAAATTAAGAGGTTAAATCTCATGTTACGTGCCCTTGCTTACCACAAAAAAATAAAGTAAGATGAAATGAAATGAAATGAAATCAGAGAAGCTTTCATTTAAATTCTGCTTTTGACACATACCACTAATGTGAGAGTAAGAAACATACTATTCTGAGATTTTATTTTACTATGTATAAAAGAGAATTAAAGAGATTGATTTCAGGACTTTTATGAGGATAAAATAAATATTTGAAGGTGGCAACTAATATAATACTTGGAAATGTAATACATGATCAACAAATGTTTATTCTCTTTCCCCCACTCCATTATTCTGACCCTTGCTTTTATTCATTATCTAAATACTTCTATCATTGTCCTATGTCTATCACATATCATCTTTAATATTGATTTAATAATCAGTCACTTCAATTTTTGTGTAGTCATCTTTAATCCTGTGACTTTGCTGACTTAATTTATTGTTACTAATAGTGTTTTTGTTGTTTTCCTTTGTTTTTTTTTTTTTTGTGAACATGGAAGCATTTTAAGAAAGGAGTGGCAAAGTCAGATTTGTGTTTTAAGTAATAATTTTGCAGCTTTGGGGAGGATGTATTTGAAGCAGTAAATGCTGGGAGAAAGGAGATAATTTTTCAACACTGTTGAAACAGTTACTCACATCCAGAAGCCTAGCAGGAATATATAGCAAGACTAGGAACATATTAGAAAATGAATTAAGAAAGATAATTGCTTAATTTTTTCACAGAAATGAGTATGTTTATTTTAAGAAAATTGCTTTCAGATTAATTACATTTATTGTACTCATTATAGCTCACGGACTTCTGTTTCTGGTAATGTCAGACCATGCAACTTGGACTAGCTTTCTTGATAAGGAAAACTGAAAACATCAGACACTCTGTGTGTGTGTGCGCGCACGCGCGCACACACACACACACACACACACACACATACAGTATTCACTTATGACCCAATATAGCAAGAAAGTAGTGAAGAATTGGGATCTGGGGAAAAGTTAGGTCTTAGAATTTAGGTCAGATAATTTTCCCGAGTTTTATTTTTTATGTTTTTCCCTATTTTAAAGGGATTATCTTAGCACATTTGACAGCTTCATAGGGCTAGAGAAGCAGGAGGTGGAGTCAAGTTCTGTCAGATGAAGTGGTTCTAGGGAATCTTCTTCATTTGAATTTGAGACTCTGAAAGGCTATACTCTAGAAAGAATATCCCTGGATGATGGATCACCCCAGGAATTACTTGAATAATGGCTAATGAAAATTGCTATTTTCCTAGACACCTGGCCAGAATAAATACATGTTCCCCCTGGAGGAAGATAATATAGTTCTAGAACTAAAATGACTTCTACTAACAATTTTATATATCAAATGTCGGCCACACCGTCAAAACTAACCATACACAAGAGATGATAAGACAATAAGAATAAATGATAATATAAATAGTAAATGACAGAAACAGACCACGGAGTCCCAGATATTGAAGCTATCTAAAAGACTTAAAATAACTATGCTTATAGTATTCAAAGTGATAAAAGATTGCAAAATTTCACAGGAAACTAAAAATTCAAAAAAAAAAACAGATGAAATTGTAAAATCAGAAAGGACAACACAACGATGAACCAAATAAATAGACTGAATATCAAATAAGATACAGTAGAGGAAAATTAGTGAACCAAAAGGTGGGTACAAAAAAATTTCTAATAAATCATAGGTAAAGGAATAGAAAATACAGAAAAGAATGTAAGAGGCATAAAAGATAAAATGAGAAGAATAAACATATAGAAAGTAGAATTCTAAAATTATAGGAAAAATGGAATGTAACTGAATTTAAAGAAGAGTAAAAATGTTCCCAAACTAAGAGAGGGCCTTAAGTTACAATGTCAATAATCCCTATGAGCCCAGAACAGAAAAGAATTTAAAAAAACACCTTGTAAGGACATGATACTAAAACTTCTTTAAAAAGGGGACACCTGGGTGGCTCAGTTGGTTGGGCAGCTGCCTTCGGCTCAGGTCATGATCCCAGCATCCTGGGATCGAGTCCCACGTCGGACTCCCTGCTCAGCCAGGAGACTGCTTCTCCCTCTGCCTCTGCCTGCCACTCTGTCTGCCTGTACTCACTCTCTCTGACAAATAAATAAAATCTTAAAAAAAAAAAATTCTTTAAAAAGAATTATTTAAGGCAGCCAAAAAGAAAAACAAAAGACAATTAACCCTCAAAGAGGCAATAATTAAATTCACAACTGCCTTCTCAATAGCAAGAATGATGGTCAGAATAAAATGACATGTTAAAAATGCCAAAAGAAAATAACCACTAATTTAAAATTCTATATCCAGTGAAAACATCCTTTAGGAATAAAGGTGAAATAAAGACGTGTTCAGAAAGTCCTAAGCTGAGAAATTACTTACCTGTAGACTATACCAAAGGAAATTTTGAAGGCTGTTCTTTAGAAGAAGAAAAATGAGTCAAATGGAAGATTCAAGATCCAGAAAGTGGAATTAGTAACATAAATGGTAAATGTCTGACTAAATCTAAAGGAATATTGCTTGTATAAATCTACAAAAGTGTATCTTTTGCATCACACACAGAAGGCGGGAAAATACACATTAATACACATTAATCTTACACTTTAGCATACTGAGTTTGCACATCACAATTTATACATTATATATTAACTGTTAAAGAACAGTAAAACAGGTGCCTGGGTAGCTCAGCCAGTTAAGCATCTGATTCAGGTCATGATCACAGAGTCCTGGGACCCAGTCCTGCATCAGGCTCTCTGCTCAATGGGGAGTCTTCTTCTACCTCTACTTCTGCCCCTTCCCTGTGCTCATGCATGCTCGCTCTCTCTCTCAAATAAATAAATAAAATCCTCTCAAATAAATAAATAAAATCTTTAAAAAAAATAGCAAAACAGTATAAAATTGACAGGATAATAGAGGGGAAAATGAATAATTTAAAAAATGCTTTCAATCAATTCAAAGGGAGCATGAAAGGTTAATAAATAGAACATAAAAAAGACAAAGAAAATAGCCCTTACAAGACAGCATATTAAGCACAAACATTCAAGTAATCACAGTCAATACAGAGACCAAAGAATTAAAAGAGAAAGTTGTCAGACTGTATACAAATAAAATCAAAGAACCATTTGCTATCTGTGCATAATATACAGAGAAATACAGACACACTGAAAGTAAAAAGACAGATAAATATGTACAGTACAGACTAACAAAAAAGAGAGACCCCGAATCGCTAAGGAAATGTTGAAAAACAAAAATAAAGCTGGTGGCATCACCTTACCTGATTTCAAGCTTTATTACAAAGCTGTGATCACCAAGACAGCATGGTACTGGCATAAAAACAGACACATAGACCAGTGGAACAGAGTAGAGAGCCCAGATATGGACCCTCAACTCTATGGTCAATTAATTTTTGACAAAACAGGAAAAAATATACAGTGGAAAAAAGACAGTCTCTTCAATAAATGGTGCTGGGAAAACTGGACAGCTATATGTAGAAGAATGAAACTCGACCATTCTCTTACACCGTACACAAAGATAAACTCAAAATGGATAAAAGACCTCAACGTGAGACAGGGATCCATCAGAATCCTAGAGGAGAACACAGGCAGTAATCTCTTGGATATCAGCCACAGCAACTTCATTCAAGATATGTCTCCAAAGGCAAAGGAAACAAAAGCGAAAATAAACTTCTGGGACTTCATCAAAATCAAAAGCTTCTGCACAGCAAAGGAAACAGTCAAAAAAACAAAGAGGCAACCCACGGAATGGGAGAAGATATTTGCAAATGACAGTACAGACAAAAGGTTGATATCCAGGATCTATAATGAACTCCTCAAACTCAACACACACGAAACAGGCAAACACATCAAAAAATGGGCAGAAGATATGAACAGACACTTCTCCAATCAAGACAGCCAAATGGCTATCAGTCACATGAAAAAATGTTCATCATTATTAGCCCTCAGGGAGATTCAAATTAAAACCACATTGAGATATCACCTTACACCAGTTAGAATGGCCAAAATTAACAAAACAGGAAACAACATGTGTTGGAGAGGATGTGGAGAAAGGGGAACCCTCTTACACTGTTGGTGGGAATGCAAGTTGGTGCAGCCTCTTTGGAGAACAGTGTGGAGATTCCTCAAGAAATTAAAAATAGAGCTTCCCTATGACCCTGCAATTGCACTCCTGGGTATTTACCCCAAAGATACAGATGTCATGAAAAGAAGGGCCATCTGTACCCCAATGTTTATAGCAGCAATGGCCACGGTTGCCAAACTATGGAAAGAACCAAGATGCCCTTCAACGGATGAATGGATAAGGAAGATGTGGTCCATATACACTATGGAGTATTATGCCTCGATCAGAAAGGATGAATACCCAACTTTTGTAGCAACATGGATGGGACTGGAAGAGATTATGCTGAGTGAAATAAGTCAAGCAGAGAGAGTCAATTATCATATGGTTTCACTTATTTGTGAAGCATAACAAATAGGATGGAGGACAAGGGACGTTAGAGAGGAGTAGGGAATTTGGGTAAATTGGAAGGGGAGGTGAACCATGAGAGACTATGGACTCTGAAAAACAATCTGAGGAGTTTGAAGTGGCGGGGGGGTGGGAGGTTGGGGTACCAGGTGGTGGGTATTATAGAGGGCACGGCTTGCATGGAGCACTGGGTGTGGTGAAAAAATAATGAATAATGTTTTTCTGAAAATAAATAAATTGAAAAAAAAAAAAAAGAAATCCTCTACCATATAATTAAAATCAGACAAGGGGGAATTTATGAGAAATTTAAGAGAAAATGCCTGTCCAGGAATAAAAGCAGTCACTTCATGATGTTAAAGGTTCAATTGGCCATGAAAATAAAACAATGATATAGTAGAAAGCAACTAATAACAGTCTAAAACATATGCAAAAATTAACAGAATTGTAAGGAGAAATAGAAAATCTATACTCCTAGTGGGAGACATTAAAATTTGTAATTATACCAACATAGAACTTTAGACTTAGAACTGTAAAATGAAGTTACATTTTTAGAAAAAAATTAAAGTTACCTACAACATTCCTAACAAAAGTGATTTCAGAGATCACTCTTTTCTACTAAAAGACATTAACTGAAAAAGTTCTTTTAACTCAAGCAATGTCAACTACCATGGATTATGTGCAGATTGTGTATGGTTCATGGGACCATTTTCTGATGAAAGACTAGATCAGGCAACTAGCTAACCGAGTTTTTAAAATGATATTTTGTACAAATATAGTTGAATAATGTCTTTCATATACAAAGTTAATAAGAAAAAATAATCTTGCTATTATTTGAAAGTGACTTATCTCCTTTATATCAAATAGATCCTTAGGTAAGATTTTCTCATGAAATACTTTTAAATTAGTAACCACTATTTTTTTTAAAACTCACAAATTAATGATCTTTTTGTAAGTCACTAAAACAAAAATGCACATTCTAAACTCTCACATAAACATATATAATAAGTTTTGAGCCAAAATATTACATATTTTAATTGAACCAGAGTACTCTAAAAATAGGCATAAAAAGACAATCATAAGTAAGAATAATCCAGGAAAATTAGTTTAATATAAAACAATGCAGTGCAAAATTCTAATCACATCCATTTTTGAATAATTTCCTCTAATTAATATCAAAACTAACACGGGCTTGCAGGCAGAGTGATGTTTCAAAGCAGAAATGTTCATCTTATGTTGAATGCTGCAAGAAACACCTGTCAATCCTTATACCAGCCTTTGTAGGCAATCTGAGATTTCTTGACTTTCTCCTGGGAGTGAGAGTCAAGAGGGATATTTACGTTTTTCCTATACTATTCCAAGTTCCAGTATCAAGGATCTCACTTTTCGGGAGGCAAAAAAGTATTTTAAAAATGTCCTTTCGGGAGATATGTGTCCTAATTCAAGGCCCAAGAAAGACATTACTAATCATTCAGAATCTTACTTAATAAATTCTGTCACATTTGGAGGAAATTAGTAGATCTGCATTTAAAAAAAAAAATTAGAGTCACAAACTCAGCTGCAATGCAAAGAATAATTTAATTTGGATATATTTTTTAAAGATTCTATTTATTTATTTGACAGAAAGAGAGATATCACAAGTAGGCAGGCAGAGAGAGAGAGAGGAGGAAGCAGGCTCCCTGCTGAGCAGAGAGCCTGATGCAGGCCTTGACCCCAGGACCTGGGATCATGACCGGAGCCAAAGGCAGAGGCTTAACCCACTGAGCCACCCAGGTGCCCTGCAAAGAATAATTTAAAATTCAAGCACTATGGGGTGCTCAGAGGGTTAGGCATCTGCCTTAGGCTCAGGTGATGATCCTAAGATCCTGGGACGGAGTCCCGCATTGGACTCCATGCTCAGCGAGGAGTCTGCTTCTCCCTCTCTCCCTACCTCTCCCCTTGGTTGTGCTCTCTCTCTTTCAAAAGAATAAATAAAATCTGCAAAGAAAAAGAAAATTCAAGCACTACGTTCCTTTGAGTTACTAATCTTCACTAAGAATTATTCACATAATCTTGACTGTTAAGTAATCAGGCAACAGATTTTAGGTACCTACTAAGGTCTGTGATATGTAAGCTAATAGAGAGCTACTGTTTTGTAAGATAATTAAGTAGCAGAGATCGATGCAAAGATGTGTAATATAATTGGATAGAATGTGATAGTCATGCTTGTAAAGCATTCTACAACTATAGTTCTAAAGTCTTTCTCTTCTCCAAACTAGAACACTGTGATGGCAGCTCTCTAGCCCTGTGCCATAAGGTCCTGAAGAGAAAGATCCAGAAAAAGTCAACAGCATAAATTTCAATGTCTCTGTTAATTAATCTAGAATTTTTCTTCACAGATTAATAAAAAATTAATCACATGTGTGCTAATATTAAGTACATCAAATTAGACTATAAAATATAGTGGAGTACTCAAGATAGAAATTCATCTTGAGACTACTAATGGCTGTTTTTCTGTTGATATCATTCCTTCTGAGAGAATAAGAACAAGCAATAAAAAAAAAACAGCGGGGTGAGGGGAAGGAAAAGAATCAATAATTAAAAGATAAACTGTTCAAAAATAAAAACTAACCAAAATATTCTTTTATTTTTCTCCTTCCATGAAATGAAAGTCTGATATACATTTCAAATAGTGGTAGTAGCATCTCATTAGTTATCCAAACTGGTTCTTTCATGAAAGTTTGCTTAATTTAGGACATAAACTTTTTAATAAAAGAATATGGAAATGTGAAAAGAAATGGAATTTGACGTTAAAAAAAAATGGACTACTATCTTTTAATCATACCTTCAAAGCAAGCCATTTACATTCTGATCTCCCTTGCTCTGATTTATAAAATATTAAAAATGCCACAATCTCTTGACATAAAACCCACTTCATTCCAGAAGGATCTTTGAGGTGTAGTATCAACACCAGCCTCATATATATGACTTTAGTGTTATAAACACTTTAGCCATAATGCTCTGTAAATTGATGTGTTTTCTTTTCTGTCAAGATATTTAATATATGCTGTATAATTTTTTATGGCTCTGTGAGACTTGCCAAATAAGCACAAAGTAGATACACAGAGAATGTGTTCAACAAGCAAAAGAATGACCCTTGTTTTCATTTCATTATTTAGTACTTTGGAACAACAGTACATGCCAGACACTGCTGTGGGCAGAACATGCAGCTGTAAACTATTAGAAAAGAATCCCCTGGCTTCATGGAACAGAGTCAAGTGGAGGGAGAAACACATAATATAACAAGGCAATGAAATAAAGTCTCCACTCTGTTGGATGGTTTTGAGTGCCATAGAAAAAAGGTAGAAAACAGAGATTGGAAATATTAAAGAGGGAGATATTTTACTTTTGACTACATTGATCAGGCATGGACTCACTGAGGAGATGGTACCTGAGTAAATTGCTGAAGAGTTGAGAGAGCAAGTCACATGTGTTTTGGGGACAACATTCCAGCCCTAGAGAATAGCCAGTGCAAAGTCCCTAAGACAATTGAATGCCTGATGTATTGAACTGCAAAGGACACCAGAATTGTGGGAGTAGAATGGATTAGTTAGAAAACTGGAGGAGGTGACGTCAGACAGGAAAAGGGAAGGGGACAGCTCTTAGACCTTTAGGCCAATTTACAGACCTGGGCTTTTACACTGAAAAGGGGAAGATTTCAGAGATTTGAGCAGATGTGAAACAAAATTTAACTTACCTTTTCTCAGAATCAGGATCTTTCTTCTTGTTATTTTGGCAACAGACTGATGAGGTACAAGGACATAAAGCAAGGAGCCAGTTAGGAAAATCCTGTCTAATCCAGATGAGAGAAGGGCACTCTGACTAGGATGGGGCTGTGGAGGTGGTTACTGGGGTTCAAGTCTACATATATTTTGAAGATAAAACAGAGAGACTTTACTGCCAGATGGAATACAGAATGTATGAAAGAAATAAAAAACTGAGGATTTGGCATAAGCCAACAGAAGATTGACAGGGGTATTAATCGAGAAGCAGAAGAGTAAGTGAAGATCATAAACTCAATTGGGACATGTTGAATTTCTGCATTTGACAACAGGAGTCTCATGGTCACAGGAAATGTCTGCATTAGGAATGTTAATTCCAGAGTCATCAACATTTAGATGGTATGTAAAGCCAAGAGATAGAAGAGATCATCAATTGTATCATCCCAGATGGAAAGAGAAAAGGTACAGATACCGAATCCTGGAATCACCAAGCACTAATGGGTCTGGAGGATTAGGAGTGACCAACAACAAACTCTGAGGACTGACCAATGAGGTAGGAGGAAAAGTAGGCAAGTGTGCTGCCCTAGAGCCAATGAAGAAAGTGTTGCAGAAAAGAAGAGACCCGGAGTGGGGAATACTGCTGATTAACAGGAATGAGACCGAGAACAGACCAATGTGTTTAGTAATATGGAGATTACAGATAATTTTCAGAAAGCAGAGTAGATGGAGTTTAGGGGGTGAATGACCAGCTGGAGTGGTGGATTCAAGAGAAAATGAAGAAAATGTGGGGAGAGATGTGAAATAATAAGTGCATAGAATTTTTTAAAATTTTGCTGTAAAAGGAAAGAAATAGGGTGGTGACTTGGTAAGGTGAGGTTGTTGATAGAATTTTTTCGAGACAGGAGAAATATAAGAACATTGAATATTGCTGGTTATAACCCACTAAAGATGGATACACTGATGATGTAGGAAAAGAAGAGGAAAAGTTCTGAAATAGCAAGAGGGGATGATTTCTGAACACACGAGAGGGAACTGCCTTCTTTCCAGGAACATGGACAGTTTATTACATTAGAGGATAACAGGCAATGGAATAACAAGAGATAATCCTCGGTTATAAAGAATTTACAAATACACACGATATTCATTGGATTATAGGCCTTACCTTCTTATTACCATAATATATTCCTAGGAACATAATTAGTCAAGGTTTTAAAATAAAGCATAGGGCTGCCTGGGTGGCTCAGTCATTAAGAGTCTGCCTTCGGCTCAGGTCATGATCCCAGGGTCCTAGGATCAAGCCCCGCATTCAGCTCCCTGCTCCAGGAAGCCTGCCTCTCCCGCTCCCACTCCCCCTGTTTGTGTTCCGTCTCTCACTGTGTCTCTCTCTATCAAATAAATAAATAAAATCTTAAAAGAAAAGGAAGAAAAGACAGCATAGATATCAGCAACACTATACTATAAGCATAGAACCTCAGACATAGTAGGCCCTAAAATATTTGTTGCATAAGTCATAATTATTGATTAAATGGTTATGATTAAATCAATAAAGTGAAAGTGTATGCCTTTTGTAATTATTTGAAATTAGCAAAACTATTCAACATATTAGAGAGAACTAGAATTACCCTTTCATACATAAGTGAACAGAGAAGTCTCAGAAGTTCAGTGGTTTTCCTGTGTCGTGGGGTTTAGCAAAGTTGAAACTGAAATCCAGGTACTATTATTTCTTGTTAAATACTTTACCATGCAACCCATACTTTCTTGCTTATAAAAAGTATCTGATGGGCTATAATGTATGCTCAATACATTAAAAGATAAAGTCATGGTATTATAAATATAAAGATTTGAGATCCTCAAATAATTGTGTTTATATAATTATATGAACTCTAATAATACTTTCATATTTCATTCCTAATAACATTATTTGCCTTATTAAAACGTAGGAGTAGTCATGAGAAATACTTTCAATGGCCCATGTATCATAAAGAAGGGTTCCAGAGAAGCTTAATATTTCTTTATATCCAATGAGCATAATGAAATGAAGGAGATGGCTCAGAGTAAAACAAAAGTAAGCCATGAATAAAATCCTGGTGAGTACCACTTACCAACTGTGTGGTGTTGAACAAGTTACTTAACCTCTCTGTGCCTCGGTTGTATCATCTGAAAAATGGGAATAATAATAACGACCTCATTGGAATGTTTGAGGATTAACTGAGATGATACATCTAACCAGTTTAATGAAAGAGCTGGATTCAGAAATCAATATTGTTATATCTCCTGATTCCCTCAGATGAAGAAATGAACCCCAAACGAAATTGCAGGCAAGTGTCTTAGCTTTTCTGTTCATGCGTAGAAAATAAACTATCTGTCCTTTTGTTTGGAATTAAATACTCTACAATTTCCTAGTTTTAGTTCCGTATAGGACTATGTAATATACAACACCCTAAGCTCCTATCCCACCTGAACCTCACCCTTTCACTCAGCTCAAACTTGTTCCAAGCTTTCAAGTCTGCAATGGAGGATATGAACACAGTGGTCTCCCTTGATGCGGACACCCTACACTCATAGCAACAGTTCCTGACCCTTGCAGAGTCAGAGCCTGGGACTAAAACTGGAATGAAAGATCACAATGAAATGTGGCTGACACAGAAGTCATCTATGGTCAGGGCTTTCTGAGTGCAATGGATGACCCTTCTGGGGTAGGTTCAAGACTTTCTCAAAGAACCCGTCTTCCTCAGTTTTACTTGACTCACTCTCAGTTTCTTATTTGGAGTTAGTCCTCTAATTCCTCTCTCATTATTCAACACCTGGGGACATGGGGTTCAAAAAATTAATAACTTTTTTTTTTTTACATTGGAGGACTTTCAAGTTTGCCTACCATGCAGCCCTTTAATCTACTATAGAGGCACGAGCATCTCTAGCCACAGCTGTGTGTTTTAGACATCCAACTCTATATCCTTCAACTTCTGGAGGAAATACATCAAGCTCTCTTAAGTGTCAAGCTCCTCTCACTTGGTTCAGCTGAAGGGTAGTCACCCCATCCCTCATACGTGGAATGGTAGATTATGCACAGGAAGCCAACAGTTCTCCAAAAAACCCCATCTCTCTTCTAGCTTTACCACCTCAACATTTGTAGAGTCTTAAAATGGAGCTTGAACTAATGTTGGACTTATTCGTTGGATTATGTCTTAGCACTTTCTGTGGATAAAGTCTTACAACTCACTTTTTTAGCCTCCCTTTAAAGAGAAAGAAAGACTCCAATTTGAATATCTGGATGCTTAAATAAAGCACTAGCATAGTGGGAGTGTTCAGAAATATCAGCTATTGCTATTATTCATCACATCTTTATTATTTAAGATTTAAGGAGTGACTAGATGAGGAGCTACTCACAGAAAAAGAAATAGGGAAGAAAAAGCCAAAAAAAGGATTTAAAAACCAAGACAGTGTGGTGCCATAGAAGTTAAAAGAATAAGATGTTTGGCTTTTTTTTGTTTTGTTTTGCTCTTTGAGAAGGGCGCAATCACAGTGTCAAACTTTGCAGTGAATTTTAATAAAACATACCTACTGCATTCAACTGCTTACTGGTGACATCATTTTGAGCAGGGAGTCAGGGAGGGCCAGACTTCAGTTGCTCAAAGGTGAATAGAAAATGAAGAAACTGAGACAGTGAGAACAAACAAGTTGGGAAATAGTGTCAGGGAAAAAAAAGAGATTGGTGGCTAAGCAGAGACATGGTGTTATGTGACTTTTTTGTTGGCCTTGTACTTTTCCTTTTAAGAAATAGATTTGAATATGTTACTAAAAAAGAACAATTTGATAGAGCAAGAACAATTGAAGGTAGTAGATACAGAGAAAAAGTAATAATCAAAAGGACACGAGAATAAGGCATCAAAAATTTAGAGGAAGGTACTAGCCTTAACCAGAAAGGGCAATGCATAAGATTGGAGAACGGAAGTAAATGAAGATTAGTATGAGAGTAAATAAGAGTGTGGGGGTACATGGGAAAAGAATCAGTATTGAAAGACAACATAATGAGTAGCTAGAAAAGTAATGGTTACAAAAGAATTAAGGACATGGGAATTACAAGATGAAATAATTAATAGCATTGCTTGGCACCAAGATGCCAAGGGGCATGAAGAATGAAAGGACCACTAGATTTGCAAAATATGTATCCATTGGTAGCATACACAAGTATATCTTTAAGAGAATGATGATGATAAAAGACTGGTTATAGAGATTAAAAAAGAGATATAAATAAAGTGATATAAATCATGAGATACAAAGGCTGTTGGTGAACACCATTTCATTTGGCCAGGGGAAAAATAACTAACTGGAGGCAAGAAAAGCACATTAAGAAAAGAGAATAAATACAATAAGAGGTAGCAAAAATGCAGCATCTTTGATGGGAGTAAGAGATAAAATGTTTAGTGCCGTGGCATTAGGTTTCATTGGAAAGGAAAGAGCTCGATCAGGATGTTATCTTCTCCGCACAATATGAAGGGATGTTGTTTGACTTAATCAAGGGACATGTGAGATTGGCCATTGAGGAAGTGGAAAATGTGGGAAAACCATTTAGCAGAGTATAGTTAAGAATTCTTTTTTATAAAAAGGCCAAATCAAGGAACTTGCAAAATTTGATAAAGATTGCTGAAGGTAAGGATTTTTAGTACTTTCAATTTGTGCTAGTGTTCATTATTACTCAGTAAAATTGTGCAGTTAAGGTTGGCTAAGGATAATGATGATAATATCTATAGTAATAATAACAGCATCAATAGGTGCACTTCACATTTATTGAGCATGTACTATCTGTGAAGCACTGAATTGATCATTTGACATGTTCCAGCTCATTTATTTCTCAAAATGATCCTATGAGGCAGGTTCTATCATTGTTTGAATTAACTACTTTGACCAAAGTCATTGAGCTAGTAAGTTACAAGCCAAAAAAAAGATATCTAGGCATTCTGCCTCCAGGATAAAAGTAACTCCTGTAGTGTCACTTAAATGCTTTGTGTTTTAAAAACATCAAATTATAAACATATTCCTGCTCTCCACAAGTAGCGTCTTTCAATTTAATTTCTCTTCAGGTTATACAACTAGTGCACCCCAATTTATGAAAAATGTCTCCTGACATTTTTAAATGTTCAGGGTTTCAGAAGCATATACACACACCTCTTTTCAACCATGCCAGGAGAAGATATCATCCCTCCTTCCAATTAAGGAAATAGAGTTTCAGAGAAGTCAAGTTACTTACCAACAGTCCCTCAGCTAATAAGTGGAAGAACTCCAATTCAGATTTAGATCTTCTGACTCAACTTCAAAGCCTTGGCCATTTAGTTCATTACCAATCTTTGTGTATCCTTTCTCCTCAATATTATTTCCATTTCTATTGTCTTTCTTAGATTGAAGACTCACAA
This sequence comes from Neogale vison, assembly GCF_020171115.1. Lineage (NCBI taxonomy): Eukaryota > Metazoa > Chordata > Mammalia > Carnivora > Mustelidae > Neogale > Neogale vison. Next base: position 37,381,170 of record NC_058102.1, on the reverse strand, counting down.
TCTTATTTCGAATTCTCACAACCCTCTAGAACTCTTACATTATCACAATAAGCTCTCCTTAATACAATAATGGCCCAAATGACTCTTTTAGCTTGTATTTGTGGTAAAACAATTGCAGTGGTGGTCCTTGTGCTCCAATCCTCCCTATAATTTTGCTATGTAATTTTGTATTGCATCCCACTCTGTGTCTAGGCATGACGATGAAATTACCAAAAGAAGACTCAAGCGAAAGCTTAAAAAGCACTTGCTTACTTCTGCTTTGCTCTTACTCTTCTTCCATGACCATGAACCTTCCCCGGGCTGGCCTATTGCAGGATTACACACATGGATAGAGCTGAGTGGCCCCAGTCGGTCCAGCCAAGGTCATTCTGGATCAGGCAACAGCCGGTTAACATACAGCTAACTGAGCCAACCTCCAGCTAACCAACAGCATAAATGAGCTAGCCAAGATCAACCAATCCAAGTCAAGATCAGCTGAATTTCCATGAACCCAAAATTTTGTATGAGATGTGACAGTGTCATTTTCTATTGTCACATAATTTTATTTTTTTAAGTTTTTATTAAAATTTCAGCTAGTTAACATACAGTGTTATATTAGTTTCAGGTCTACAATAGAGCTGTTCAACATTTCCATACAAGGCCAGTGCTCATTAAAGTGCACACCTTAATCCCCATCACCTATTTAAATCCATCCCCCCACCCACCTCTCTTCTGGTAACTGTCAGTTTGTTCACTACTGTTAAGAATCTCTTTCTTGTTTTGCCTCTTTCTCTTTTTTCCCCTTTGCTTTTTGGTTTTGTTTCTTAAATCCAACATTTGAGTGAAATCATGTAGTATTTGTCTTTCTATATAGTTTAATTTTATTTTTTTAAGATTTTATTTATTTGACAGATCACAAGTAGGCAGAGAGAGAGGAGGAAGCAGGCTCCCTGCTGAGCAGAGAACCTGATGTGGGGCTCGATCCCACGACTCTGGAATCATAACCCAAGCTTAAGGCAGAGGCTTTAACCCACTGAGCCACCCAGGTGCCCCTATATAGTTTAATTTTAGCAATAGCTAGCTGATGAGTATATTAGGTAATCCATCCTAATTCAAAATGGCAGAATGATATTCCTCCATTATTCCCTCATCACCAGTTCACTCAAAATTCTAATGATCATTCTACATACACACAGCCATTGTTTACTGTCACCATATATATGAACAGGTCATATTCCTGTACTGCCACTCCTACCCTACAACTCTTTGACATACAAATCTGTCAGTTATTCTCCTTATTTAATTCCGATTTAGTCTTAGAAAACAAAACAAGGGCACCTGGGTGGTTCAGTGGACTAATCCTCTGCTTTCTGTTCAGGTCATGATCTCAGGGTCCTGGGATCGAGTCCTGCATTGGGCTCTCTGCTCAGCAGGGAGCCTGCTTCCTCCTCCCCCTCTGTCTGCCTCTCTGCCTACTTGTAACCTCTCTCTCTGTGAAATAAATATATAAAATCTTTACACACACACATACACACACACAAAAGCAAAAACCAGTTATGTGGCTAGTTCATCTGTCTCCTTTGTGAAAATTAGGAACCTCAAGCCTAGCCTAGAAAGAAGAGTATAGACTGAACTTCAGTCCCCCAAAAGTCTTTAAGAGGACCCACGTACAACTCTACTATTCCACAGAGAATATCCTTGAAGTCTTTCCAATGTTTTTTAAAAAGATTTTATCTATTTATATAACAGAGAGAGAGAGAGCATAAGCAAGGGGAGTAGCAGAGGGAGACGGAGATCATGACCTGAGCTGAAGGCAGACACTTAATGAACTAAACCACCAAGGGGCTCCTCCAAAATTTTTTGAAAATACCTCTTTAAGATCACTTTCCACATGAAACTTTCTGTATTTAATCATAAGTCAATATTATAGCTCAAAACATTTTCAGTACTTCTATAAATGTCTAGTACTATATTAATTTGGATCCATTTATATATTTTTTCTAAGTAAGCCTATTTCCTGTGTTCTCTGGGAGCCAAATTATGTTCTTTTTATTCCCTATCCCCTTTACAAATATATGTAACCATTTAAGAACATACAGAAGACCCTCAATATATGCTAAATAAAGTGCTACAGAAAAGTTATAAACTTCTATAAATAATGACTTTCTTTATTAGTGAGGAAGTGAGAAAACTCACTTCCCATACCTTTCCTTTAAATATTCTTACTAAGCATATTAGTAATTGACAAATATCGGTCCTGCTTTAAAAAAAATTTAAAACTATTTGGTCAATATTACTAGTAAATTATTTTAATGCTCATTGACATACATATACAGAAATTAATTTATCTTTTGATATTCTGAATAAACAGACAAGTATTTTTATATTTAATGCATTGCAAATTAATTTGTTCTTACTTGTATTATTTTCTCTAATCATCACAAACTACCCTGTGAAGTGTTAATATTCACTAATTTTTGTAGCATGGAAATTTGAAGTCCTGATGAAAGTTGATGATGTATGAAAGAGTCAAAGTACAACCTAGACCTTCCTATTTCAAGTTTATTGCTCCTTCTCCATCCAAAGTAATATGCATTTACTTTGGGTTTTACTTTGAAAGCCCTCACCTGGTACTCCACTGGTTCAGAGCATGGTAGATGATTTTGATACGTTCCTGTTCTTAAGGAGCATATAGTCTAGGTTAGGAAATGGGCATGTAAGCAGATATTTAATGATAAAATGGGAAATGATAAAGCTAAGGAACATGAGGTTTCAGAGAAGGCTTCCTGGAAGAGATGAAGTCTTCATTAAGATGAGAAGTGAGGCAAAGACATTGGTGAAGAACATTATGGGCACAGAGATGAATACGCGTGAAGAAGATAGAGGAAAAGTGTGAAGTTTCATGGCCTGCAAAAGCATGACATTTGTATATTATTCAAACACATGGCATGACACATTTGCTAATGTGGAAATGTTGAGAGAAAGGAGATGGAAAAAGAAGGAAGTTTGGGACCAGGTGCAAAAAAAAAAAAAAAAAAAAAGACAGAAAAGAATAGAGAGTTGAGAATTATTCAAGAGATTAAAAACAATATGGCCCAATGATGACTGAATTTAGGACTTTCAGTGTCTGGGTGTGGAGACTGAGCACCGTTTTTTGGGTAGGAAATAGAAGACTGAGGTCAACTGAGTTTAAGGCACACTGAATCTCAGGTTCTATGGAACATTAAAATGCATCTGTGCATAACAAAGGTAGAAGATTGAGTGTGTAGCTTAGAAACACTAGGCCTGGTGATACAGAATTACTAGTACTCTTTAAATACCCAATCACATATGAAAAATTAAACACTATGGCTACAAAAAAACTTTATTTACAAGGTTAAGATTGTTAAAATCATTGCTACATTGTTCATAAAGAAATGTTCAGAGAGAAAGTATCTACAGCAAAGCACCAAATCACCAACACCGACAAGTATTGTATAAAACATAATATGTCATAAAGTTTGACGCTGCTTTGAATTCTAGCCCGTGTTTGTTACAATAATTTTCATTTTTATTTTATTGTAGTTTCCAATTTGACATGCTTTATTTATGCCTCAAAACTCACATTTATAGTTATTTTCTCCTCTCAGCTAAATATCCAATGCAATGACACCAAACAGCACAGTCACACTGCTTACAAAATAGTCAAAAAGATTCAAAGGTACCAATTAAAGAAGAATATCCCTCTATTGCTTGCAGAAAACCTACAGCCCTTAAGGTTACAGATTAGATTATTAAAAACTTTCTTTAAAAATATGACAGGACCAAAAAAAATATGACAGGACCATCACTTTCTTTAAGGACCTGTGGATTACTAGTGTTACTCAAATATTTATAATAGTAAAATGCAAATCAACATTGAAAAAATCTCAATGTATTTGTAAAAGACTTTGGAACTATGTCTACCTAAATGGTTCAGAATCCATAATCTATAATTCCAAAACCCATATACTTTGAAAACTGTTATTTTATTTTTAAGTGTGTTACAAACTTGATTGGTATAAAACTAAACCTGTACTAACATGAGAGATTTATGGTCTTTATTTTTCCCATGCAATAGGAATATTCAAAGAATTCTCTTCAGAGATGAAAATGTATAATTATGGGCTGCTTCCCCAAATCTATCTGGAGAAGTGTTCCATAATTTACATTATATACATACAAAAAAAAAAAAACAAGAAAATTCTGAACTTTAAAATACAACTGATCCCAGGGGTTTTGAATAAGAGATTGCAGACCAGTATAATTATAATTCAAAACTTAAAAGTTTAGATTTTACTATAATCAAGATATTCAATACAACAGAACTGCTAGAATTTATTTAATGTTGTACCTTTAAGAATAGATTTATTTGTAAAACATAGTATGTATGAAAACATTTCCAGTTTTCTCCTCTTTTCCCCAAAAATATCTTGTTCACAGATTTTTTTTTTTTTTTACAGACAAAGAAACAACTTAAACACTTAAATTATTCCTAGAATCATTTTGATAGATTTAGGATCCAAATTGACAGTATCAGGCTTGACTAAGATACACAAAGATAATGCAGGAGAGATATATGCATAGTCCTACATGTAGGACCAAGGAATCAACTTTTAATAAGAGTTTAGGGAAAATAGGAACTCATGCAGCATTTATGAAACTCAATCATAAACTTCAGATGACCACTGTCCCAGGGCATACCGAAAGTACATTGAACCTGCCCCCATGTATACTGTATCCTAGGCTTCCTTAATAAAGCACTCTATCCAGAAAGAAAAATGATTGCTCATTTTGTGCTTATCACAGAAGATAATGAACAGTGTGAGGGGTTCAGGAGCCAATTTAACACCATTAAGCAACTCAGATAATCTCAAAGGAGAGTAAGCATGATGATGATCTTTCAAAAATCACCTTAGGAAGAACAGTTGCAAAGACTGAAATGTCAACCTTGAAAACTACAATAATTGGTGAAGCTATGATAATTGTCTTTTGAAGTGAATCAACACTTCCTATGTATTTAAACAAACCAGTGAGAGTTACTGAAAATAATATTGTATCTTAAAATAAGACAAACTGACTGAAAATGAAAAGGACTGGAACAGGGGTTCTTCATATACAGTTATAGGGTTATTGGATAGAGATGTCATGGGCTCTAGGTGATTCTTTCCATTCTGAGAGTCTTCAATATCTCAACATCACACTTCAAGTTAATAGTACAGCTGGGTTTAGAAGTTTATCAACTTTGCTTATATAACCTTTAATATTTATGAAAAGATATTTGCTACAAGATATAACTTTATGGAGGGAGGTTAACTCTTCAATATTTCTATACTATCCTTATAGTAGAGGGCCAATCAAATTTATATTCAAAAGGAAAACATAGTGTATTGGGGTGATTATTAAAACTCTCATTCATATTCTATAATCTTTCTCATATCTAAAACAAACACAAGTGTTCTATTCTTAAATAAGAAGACTGAGTCTCAATATTAACTTAGGATATAAATAAACTTGAAATCCTTAAAATTATCTTTTCCTATAAAATAAGATTCTTGACAAGCATATATTTTAAAATACCCAATCTAACAATTTTAAGTTTGTGAGAATAAGGCTTAAGTTTTGCCTTTTCTCTATTTCCCTAAATATATTTTAAGGAAACTGGTTAAAATGTTTTCTGAGAAGAGGGGATAATACATGGATAATTCCAGGAATTTTTGAGCAGGTGTTACGCATTTTTAAAGAAAGTCAAATAAAATATAATTAGACAGTAGACTTCCAAATTATAATCATTTCCAAAGATAGACCACACAGCTAAAAATGGAAAATACATATTTCCAAATGTCATAATACTGTTTAAAGCAAGAAAAAGAAAACTAACTATTCCCACATTCGTGTGGTTGAATGCTGATCAACAGCTGATAGGCCTATCAAAACAGACAGATAAAATTTTCAAAAAAAGAGAGAGGAGACAGGAACTCAGCCTTCACACCCACCACCACCATCACCAATGTACCAAAAATTTGAGGTAAGAATTTTATGTAAACTAATAATTCTTTTATTTTTCTCACCAAAACATGCACATGATATAATTTAAAGGAAAAGAATAAGAATAGAAATAAAGCAAAGCTTATTTAAGTCTTGTCACTTTCGCAATTGCAATAGAAGGACAAATACTACCAGGAAGCATACCTGTGGCAGGGCTGAATTGAGCTGTCGCTGGAGGGAATCTCTGTCATAGATGACATCCTGCAGTCTTTGCTGAGCAAGTGAGAGGCTTTCTTGGGTCTCCCGAAGGGTGTCTAGAAGACGATCCCTTTCATCTAGCATATTCACCATCAGCTGCTCAAAATGGGAGTCTGAGTCCGAGCCACTGCTTTGGGACCCCCTTTGGCTCATTGGGGTGTCCTCATTAATCGTGGGCATCACTTCACACATCATTGCTTAAAGGAAGTAAAGGGGAGGGAAGTCTTAGTAAAGAAAAAATCTGACCTTCGACTCACCAAATTCTGCACTCATTAACCTAATTGTCTCTTTTTTTCCCCCTACCCCCGTCCCAACTCCAGCCACACTAAATATTTTAAACTCAATGAAATATGATTCATTGACTCCCTCTAACCTGTATCCTTCCTCTTTTACTGATAATGTATAAATCTCCTACCTACAAAATATAGGTTGGTTTCACCTACTTCTTAAAGATTTGTGGGTTTTTTTTCATGACTTATTCCTCCAATTCAATTCAGAGTAATACATTATTCAACATACTAGTTGATCACCTTTCTACCCCTGTAAGTTGACAAATCTCTTAGAGAAAATACCACCATCTTACCCTTATTTGTTATATTTTAAAAGCAAGTACAGTGTCTGGCACTTCATGGGTAGGAAGAAAATGATTTTTGAATGATTTCAATAATTGAAAGAATTAATGCTCACCCTTGAATTTAGGGAATCTACAAATAGTTAAATATTTATTTTATATAATAACCAGTTTTTCAATTTTTTTCAGATTTTATCAACAGGTTTTTTTTCTTACCAACTAGTTGAAAGTTTCTTGACTTTACAACTCCCATTTTATCACTTTTATGGACTCTCTGACTAAATTGTTAAGGTGATGCATTATAAAACCAAAGGTGATCTACACAGAATAGATAAAGTGATATTGACTACATTGAATACAAACTTTAGGAAATAGACTGAGGTGCATAAGTTGGTTTAGGTTATTATATTGCTAGTTGCCTTTAATATTCTTTTGTTTCCTGTGAACTGCATTGTCTGTTTTCCATCGAAACAATACAACCTAACACGCAACATTCCAGAAAACAGAAACCATAAATTACATTAGCTAATGTAGTTACTTCACATCTCAGCTGTTAATCACAAACTTCCAGTCATGAAATAAATGAACTATTTTTTAAATCACTTATTAACTTGATTTATAACAGACAACAGACTTTAAGATGCAACACTGATCTACTCTATGGCATTTTAAAAATCGGAAATTATCCCATTTTTCTTTTATCTTCTATCTTACGTTCAAGAAAGAATCAAACCCATCTCAATTTCAGCTGTTGTACTGAGGCCAGAAGCTATTAATTAGAGGGCTTGGTTTTGCAGAAGGCTGATGTGGAGAAATGCTGGTTTGGCTGTTGATCCTGAAGCATTCTTTGGTTTTATAATGCAAGGTCAATTCATTTTTCTGCCTATATATTCCTGTCCCTGGGGAAAATATTTCTGGTGATATAGTCAAATAAAATGTCAAGACCTAACAGCTCAATAGTTAATTACTATTATGTGATTCTTCAAATAAATTGGGTTATTGAAGAGATAAATTCAATTAACTGAATGATTCTGTGAGGGCCCACTGAAAACCAGGAGAAACTTTTTAAAAGATAAGAGGGAAGTATTTTATTACTGATATCCTATGTAAAAAAAAAAAAAAAAAAAAGAGGGGGGTATGAATTTTAGGATAACTTAAGATAATACTTTGAGTTATTGCTCATCACTCAAAACACTGGGCTACCTGAAGGCAAATATTTGACTTTTTAATCACCCTAAATAGGTAACAGAATAGGTATGTAAGATGTATTTAAATGCACATGCGAGTGTGCATGCATGTACGTACACACACACACACACATTTTACTGTTGCTAACCACCTAATGATGAAAAGAGAGTATATTTTTTGCATTTTTCTCCATTTGAATTTTATTTAAACAGTATCACAAAGCTGGAAAAAGGAGACTCTTTTCTAACTGCTATACATTTTTTTACATTAATTGAAAAGGAATTAGGAAAAAATGTTCTAACACATTGGAATATTAAAAACAATTAGTTCACATGCCATGCATGAGAATCTACACACTGAACAGCTGTGTCATTCTGAGAAATCATTACCAAGAGCCAATGTGTTTCTTTTTGACATTTAAGGTTAAAACAAAATAGTGGGAGAGGAAATGATAGCCCTGACAATTTGTGCCAAAACACTTGCAAGGCTTACATCTTGGGGTTATTTAAACATTCTTGAATCTCTATTTTAAGTCATATCCCTCTTGGAAAAAAGCCATTAGCACATCTTCACTTTGAATTACTTATAAAAAAGTTTAAATTCCAAGGAAAAGCATACCTGTGGTGATTACCTCAGCTACAATTTCCTTCTGAATACAGGACCCTAATTCTAACAAAGGCATATCGCCACCATGAGATAATAAACATTCACAAACTTTAGGTTCTCATATCAATATAAAAGCTGGTCTCCCATTTAGTCAGTCCAAAGATGCTATGGTGAGAAGCAGCTTAGGGACTTAGGGTCTTAGTCTATTAATTCTACACTCAACTTGATTCATTTCCATTCCTGCAGCATTGGAACCAAAACAAATCACATCACCTTTCAAAACTTCAGTTTTCTCTTCTGTAGCGATATGAACCCATGATTTTATTTTTAAATGAGCCCATTGTAAGTCTCCAATAGAATACCTGAGATCACACAGTAAAATTTAAAGGGCAATTACAAATACAAGTATTTATTTATTTTATAAGGTGACCAAAATTCACCTTGGCAGAAAGAATATTGTGCCTTTATGATTCATTCTGATCCCATGCCTAAAGTTTTAATTCCAGTGCATACTCTGAACTCTCCAAATCCAACTGGGAAAAATGAAAGTTACTAAATGCTAAAGTTACTTAGGAAATAAGATGTATTCATCTGTTTTTTTCTTCACCCACAGTCAAACCAAATAAGTTAAAATCTTCTCATCAAAACTAGGAGGAAAAGAATTTTCTACAAAAAATAAAGGTCACTTTCATGAACTAGCTTAGTTCTTGCATTAGAATGCAGATTCTAATATAAATTACAAACTAGTTGTATAACCCTGAAGATAGAGTATAACCTATTTCTTAAATGTATATTTAGATATTAAAATCAATTAAAAATCTATATTCAATGTTCAACACCCTCTTATAGAACGGACAACATCTGAAGTAACTTCAGATGTTCAGAAGCGATTTACCTTCTATCTACTCCATCCTCATATTCTACTTTTAACTTTCACAACCATTTTCAGTCTTAAAAATTGTACTGTATCACATAATTCCTGAAAAACCAGGAAGGACATCCTAAGAGCTCACTTTGATATTTGCCTTTCCGGCACCCCTCCCCAAAGTCAATTGGATATATGAATTGTTATCCTTTTCTAAATGTTGCTGGTTTTTTTTTTTTTCATTAAATTACTGAAGGTTTTAAGACCTAGTTAGAGATATTGTTTATTTTGTTACGAAAGGAAAAAAATAATAAAATATCTGGTTGGTTTAATTATCCTGGTGCTTAAATTTAGCTTGAAGAATCTGATACCAGGAAAACCAACTCCCTTACTCTTAGCACATAACCTTGACTATCTTCCAAATCTCTCAGATTTCAAAATAAAAGTTTTGAATGCCTGCTGGAGTCATCACCCAAGGGCTTTCAAGATCCAATGTGTTTCTTAGCAATATATGTCTCTGAAGCAGTACCTATTCAGATACGATAGTGTCACAAAAGGCTTTTTTCTGTCAATGAATCACTTCATAGAAGCAGATCCCTGGGATTTAGACCCTCCTCCAGGCAAAGATGCAATTATTCTCGGTAGTTAGTTTCCTCTTCAAAGACTGAGTCTTAAGAACCAACCCAGCTCCACCTCAGTTAACCCACAAGGAGTAATTCGGTGAGAGAAATCCTAGCCATTGTCTGATTACATTACATGAATATTCCTCCTCCTATTTAACTCTTTGAAATCCCCTGTCTTCAGGAAATATTAGTATCACCTCTAATGGAAGCATTTTGCACTTTCTTTACAGATGGCCAAGAGCCAGCTCTAGCCACAGGGCTGGACAGTTCTGTCTCAGCCACACCCCCACCCCACCACCACCCTGAAGTTGACTTCATAATTTCCACACCAGAATTCTTTATCTCTCACCCAAAAAGAGAGAGCCAAGTAGGGAGGAGGTGGAGAAATAGGAGAAGGGAGAGGATGGGGGTGGAAAGCAAAAAGGTATGGAGCAGTAATTGGCAAGGAGGAATTTGCATCTCATCTTCCCTGGGGGCGGGGTGGGGCCGGGGAGGAGGGGGGGTGGGAAAAAAAAATAAAGCGGAAGGGAAACCTTGTAACTCAAACACAGTTTCTGTACCTAATGTCTGTAATTTCGGGTCCTGCTTCTTCAATTGATCAATGACAACCGCAGTCTCGGGCTTGACGAGAGGGTTAGCTCACACCCGGCACTCCTGGACCATTTCCCTAGCAACCGGAGGAGAAAGGCAGCTTAGACACTCGCGTGCCCCGGCGCCCTCCCGGAACGTGCCCCGGCTGGGTGGCGTGGCAGCAACCCGGCATCTTCCCGCGGCTCCGTCAGCAGCCAAAAGGAGAAGCGTCCATCGGAAAAATGGCATATTACAAATTTTGCTTTGGGAAGCAGAGCTCGGTTCAGACCATTGTCAAAAGGAGGAGAGGGGGAGGCGGCTCTTAAAGCAGTAGCGGCCCCTTTGCCCGAGCAGCCTCGACTCCCCGCGTGCAGCTGGAGCCCCGGGGAGGGCAGCCGGGAGCTGGGGACCGGGTTTGACTTACAGAAACTTAACCAAGCGACGCTGCTCCCCCTCCGCGCCCAGGCCACCCAGAGGGTGTCCCTCCAAACGGGAGCTTTGGGGAAAGGCGTGAGGAGCATCTGGCAGGGAAGTTCTCCCCCTGGTTCCCCTCCCGGAGCCCCTCCGGAGTTCATGGCTAACGTCGGGAGTTGGCAAGCTACAGGGAAGTGAGTCCCCAGGGATGCGGGAAGCACGACCGGTCCTCTCCTGGCCCCCCAGACTATTTCTGCGCTAGGGCGTCTCACTGAACTCAAAAGAGGCGCCTCTTCTCCGGAAAGGCAAGCAGTCTGTCCCCCACACCCAGTTTCTCCTCCCAGCCTCTTTGCAAGCCTCGCCGCTTGCATCAGTCGGCCGGAGGAACCAACCTGCTGGGAGCCGGTGCGGACGCTACAGCATCTTCTCGCCTCACTTGCCTCGTGCTGTGGCTGCTGCTGCTCCTCCTCCTCCGTCTCTCCCCCCTCCTCCTCCTTGGCAGCCGCCACCTCCTCTTCCTCTGGAACAAGGGCTTCCCCTGGAAGCTGCTGCAGTGGTTTCCACCGGCCCTTAAATAAATTCTGAAGTAATCACGTCTTTGCTCTCCTCCTCACGCACACGCGCTCGCGGATACACACGACTCGCTCAAAGCCGCTCCCGGGCTGCTGGCGCTGGCGCTGGTCCCAGTGCCCCCTGAGAAGCCAAGGGCTGGGGATGGGCAGGTGTGGGCAGGGGATAGGCTCTGCCTGGTCTGGGCTTCCCCCGCACAATGGTCTCTACAGGAAAGCGTGCGTTGGCCCGTGCTGGGGGGGGGAAGGCGAATGAAGGCGCTTGGGCACCTTCGGGCTCACTGGCCTTCCCGTGCTTGTCATTTCTTTAAGCAGCTTCCTGCTCCCCGGACCAGGGCACGGTAGTCATGGTTGACCTGAGTCAAGCTAGGGTGTGGTGGCATCTGTCACTTCTCGCTACCTCTCCAGCTCCTCTCCCTTCACTGCTTTGGCGATAAGGATTATATGGTTAGTACTCCCTGCCCTAGTAAATTTCAGCTTGGAGCAAAGTCTGGTTTCTAGAACGCGTTCCAGTTCCCCCCATATCTACACATCCCTTTACCTATGCTTTCCTTTTGCTGCTACTGTCCATTCATACAGACCCATCCCACCAGGTATAGGGAGAAGGCAGGAGAAAAAACCAGTACCTAAACAAAAAGGAAATTTTCAGTGATGTAAATTAGCATATCCTAGTTTTAGGGAACAGGAAGAGGGCATGGAAGAGGGATCTGGGAGAAGGATTAAACATTAGGTTTAATACGGGGGGCTAACACAAGTATCTTGTGGAAGCAGTGCAAGAGATCCAAAGACATATTTCATTTTTGGTTAACACAAAGAGTCCGAAGCTAACTAAAGAAACAGTATTCAAATACCAGCTCACTTAAATTAAGTACAATATTTAGGAAACAGAATCTTTTTTTTCTGAAGTAGACTTTAATTCAGTTAGCAACCCCACAGTGAAATGTGTGAGGCCACGCTCCTGTATCCCCCCTGCCCCGCCAGACTGTTATTCAGATTCTGCTTCACAACATAATCCTATAAGAATTAAGTATAAGAATAATTAGATGATTCATTAGATGTCTACTGGAGCATTAGTTCTCAGAGATAGGGTGCATACAGATTACCAATGGATCTTGTTAAATTGTAGATTCTGATTCACTAGGGCTGGGGTAAACCCTGAGATTCTGTACTTTTAACAACTCCCAGATAGGCCCACACTTTGAGTAGGGTCTAAACCACTCTATCAACCTACCATTTGATGTGGCTTAACTACTCTTAACTACAGAAAACTCATGAACTCATGAGACAGCCCAGTCCATTTTAGATAGGAATAATTTAATAATAGCTTTTGCATATTAATCAGGTATCAGTCCTCTTTTAACCATCACTCTCTGGAATTGCCCAGAAAACAGAAAATGTCCTTTATACACGAGAAAACCTCCTATGTCAAATAATAGTTAATATGTCTCTCTGCAGAAGAATTCCTTCCTTATTAAACCTTGGTTCTGATTTCCTTAGTAAACAACACTTGCCAAGGACAGCTTCAGATGTTGTTACCATTTCCAAGAAGTGTGTTGATTTTCCTGACTCCCATTCACACATCAAATAAAACTTTTAATTCTAACTATAATCCCCACATACTGGCTGACACACAGTTAAAGGATACTTGGTAGTTGATATCACAGAAAGGACTTTGGTAATGGAAGGCAGGAAATAGTCATGAGTAAAAATATTTTATTTATTTTTAAAAGATTTTATTTATTTATTTGACAGAGAGAGACAATGAGAGAGAGAGAGACCACACAAGAAGTAGGAATGGGAGAGGGAGAAGCAGGCTTCCAGCTGAGCAGGGAGCCCAATGAGGGACTTGATCCCAGGACCCTGCATCGTGATCTGAGTCGTAGGCAGACACGTAACAGCTGGACACCCAGGCACCCCCTAAAAATATTTTAGTAAGAAGAGATAGTCTTCACGGTTATTCTCAGCTTAGAAACTATACATTTTCCTTTTCTCACTACTAACATCACTACAAAAAATAGTAATAATAATAACATTTTCTACCCAAACTGAGGGACATTTTTAAGCAGCAATTTTGCAGAGGGCATTACATCAACTCACTCATATGAGTAAAGAGGACTCACCCCTACATCAGTTCTAGATTAATGGCTCTCAAATTTAACATGTAAGAGAATCTCCAGAAGGCTTGTTACAACATAGATTTCTGAAATCCATTCCAAGAGTTTCAGATTCAGTAGGTCTGTGGTGGGACCAGAGAACTTTCATTTCTAATAAGTTCCCACGAAATGGCATACTGCTAGATCAGGAATCCTCCTTTAAGAACCACTGCTTAAATATAATCTGAAGATTTTTGGGAACCGAATATGTACAGATCCAGAAAAACAATTAATATTATTCATTCAAGGCAAAAGTCTCTCAAACAAATGTAAAACCGATTAATATGCTAACTTATAATCTGCTCCTACTGGTTTTTAATAACCAACGACCAATGATTAAGATGGGATATGCTTTCCTCCTAGTCAAATAGGTTTAGGAAGAGGTAGGGAAAACCATCTCTTTCATTAGTCCTAGTGCCTTACATCAGTGAAAGGATTTGGTCCATGGAGGTATACACTGTTATTAACCACACTTACTAATGCTCCTTCTACACATTTTATTTCAGATATTTGTCTACATACTGTCTTAGGTGCAGGGTGTCATATATCTGCTCTTTAGTAATAATAAAAAGTGCTTATTTTATTAAAATCAAGGATGGTTTTGTTTGTAAAGATTAAGTTACTGAGCGCAAGCACAAAAGAAGCATGGGCCATGACAATAACAGATATAGTAAGTGAGAGTAATTTGTCTTTTAAGTTCAAGGATAATATGGGTGCAAAAAGAAAGCAAATAATATGAATTTCAATAGCTATGTTGATCTCAATATCACTTCATTTCACCTATATACTCATTACGAAAATACTTTGCCTATAATCACAACACTTTAGCATTGTTAAAACAATTAAATGATATTTTCTGCATTTATGCTTACTGTTGAATTTAAATTTCAAGATGGACTTGGACAGAAAATAGAGGTAATTCTCATCACACACTTTATCTATAGTTTTATGGGAATGTGAATCTTATTTTATTTCATTAAAGAAGGTCACCAATACCATTACATTGTATTATTTAGAAAAAGCAACAAAACAACCCCAAATACATAATGACTCAACCGAAATTGAAAGTATTTTTCACTTTCTCAATACTCCAGGGTGAGAATTGATCAGTGGTCTTTCTTTCACACAGTAATTTAGGCACCTTTCTTATCTGGGCCTTGCTATCTCCTTGGGTTTTACCTCCAGACAGAAAAAAAAAAAAAAAAAACCAAACACAGAATGCAGGCACCATACCAACTTCTAAAATCCTTGGTCCAGAGGTAACACATACTTTTTTCAAATTCCACTTCTGAGAACAACTCACATGGCAATATCCAATTACAAGAGAAGCTGGGAAAGTAGTCTAGCCTTGAGGCTGGAAGAAGAATAAAGAGGCTTTTGGTAAAAACTTTCTCAGTTTTTACCCCACATATTGTTTATGAAAGTGGTAATGGAAATAAAAGGTATGCAGAAAATATGCTATGTTTAAATTTTGGGGGGGCACCTGGGTGGCTCAGTGGGTTAAGCCTCTGCCTTCAGCTCAGGTTATGATCTCAGGGTCTGGGATTGAGCCCTGAATCTGGCTCTCTCTGTTCAGCGGGGAGCCTGCTTCCTCCTCAATCTCTCTGCCTACTTGTAATCTCTCTCTGTCAAATTAAAAAAAAAAAAAAAAAGCTTTAAATTTTTTGTTATGCATACTTTAAAAAATAGATGGAATGTAATTAATTGAAATCAATTGTCATAAAATTAATATCCAATTTGATCACAAATAGTAAGCATTGTTTATTATGTAGGTTTCATGTTCCTTGCTATGTTAATGCTACACATGACTCTTCTTCCCTGTCTAAAATGCAAACTACAGAATATGAGAGCTGTACTGAGGACGTTGTGGCTGACTTATGTCTCCAGACAAATGTATAAGCACCAATTCTCACAAGATAAATTTTTTGTGGAAAGACTACCTTAATCAGCATTTGTCTATGCATTTACATGGAATTACTGTTAAATGTACCAATTTGAAAAACAGTCACTGAGATTTCAGCTCAGAACTAAGTATATCTTAGTGTTGGAGAAGGGCAAAAACTGTTATTAAAAACTGTTATTTGTCTGAAGTCAAACTGTGGCAAGAGAAGACAAGTTCCAGAGAATTTTATTTTGCATCACACAGTGCTATCTGACATCAAATCTAAGAGCAATAAATTAAAATAGTAATGACTTCAGAAATGCTTTTCTCTGCTTAAAAGGAAAAGTAACATTTTGTAGGAAAAAATCTTTTATGTTCATCTTTAGACCACTATGAGGTGAAATATCAAGAGCAAAGAAACATCCTAAATATATTCAGCAGTGGTTTTCACCAAGAGAAGAGATTTATTCTAATATAAATCCTCATAATAAAGGTTTTCATTTTTGTTTCTGCTCAAATTCAGGGAGCCTCAGTTTAACATTTAAGAATCAAGGAATTTTATACTGGGGATACTGATCTAACTCCAATCTTTTTTTTTTTTTAACTCCAGTCTTTTTTAAAAAATTTAAGTTGAATTAGCCAACATATCCATCATTATCTTCAGATGTAGAGTTCAATAATTCATCAGTTGCATATAACACCCAGTGCTCACCTAATTCCAATCTTACACATGAGTAAAATAAAACTCATTAGTATTAAGTCCTGGGTTTTCCAACATAAGCACCTGAAGAAGCTAGGCATGTACTGCTCGACTCACGATATCCACTGCTTAACTTCTCGTATCAGATATAAATCCTTCAGAATTTGACTCAACTTACTTCTGATTACCTAACTACCTTGTTTACTGAGATCACTGATACCAGTCTAATTCTTTGAATCAGTTGGCAACATAAATAAACCGGATGGAGTGAGCCCAGTGATTACTCTGTTTTTTGGGTGAGAAAGCCTTGGGAAATAAATCACCAACATGAAAGCTTTTCCTTAATGTTTCATTCAAAGACATGTGCAAGCAACCTTGGATAGTAAATTAAACAATGAAAATAACTTATATGGGTAATTTTTGTTTTGGATATAGTTTAAAGATTCATAGAGTAATGAAGAATACAAATGTATGGTTTAGAAAGACTATGTACAGAAAACAGCATCTTCAATATTAAGTTAATAAGAAAAATTTAGTAACAAGAAGTCCTAGAGAGTTGAAGTTTGTATAAAACTCTCTTCAAAATGGCAGTTATAGAGACCCCTGGGTGGCTCAGTTGGTTGGACGACTGCCTTCGGCTCAGGGCGTGATCCTGGAGTCCCGGGATCGAGTCCCACATCAGGCTCCCAGCTCCATGGGGAGTCTGCTTCGCTCTCTGACCTTCTCCTCGCTCATGCTCTCTCTCACTGTCTCTCTCTCTCAAATAAATAAATAAAAAATCTTAAAAAAAAATAAAAAAAATAAAAAAAACAAAAAAAACCACAAAAAACAAAATGGCAGTTATATATAATGTCATTAGTGGTTTGGCTCTTGTCTCCTGCTCAGTCTGAAATGGGGTGGAATCACGTTAGTATAGTACGAGGGTGGAGGGGTGAGGTGTGGAAGGGAGGTCGAGACCAGGTGGAGAAATGGTGAGTGTTCAGGCATTTGCTAATGAGTAAAAAAAAAATCATTCCAAAACTTAGTAACTTAAAACAACAATCATTTTCTTATTTATCATGGTATCACTGGGTCAAGAATTTGGGAAGTTCTTGCTGAGAAAGCTCTCACTTAGACTGTCTCATGTGGTTGAAATGTGACAGTGGCTAGACCTGAAGAGTAGAACCATTAAAGCACCTGGGGCTGACCTGGGAGATTTCTCTTGTTCTCTACTTCTCCCCTACTCACCACCCCCATTTTGTGGTCTTATGGCTTCTACATGTGGCATTGCTAAGTGGGATAGTTTGGATTTCCTCACAGCATGGCAGGCTAAAAGCAGTCAGATATCATAGCAGAAGTCAAAGGGAAGTAGTGAAGAAGGCAGAAGTGGAAGCTGCTTCTCTTTTTATGACCTAGCTTTGAAAGTCAAATAGTGTCACTTCCAACATATTTCATTATCGGATACCAGTCACAAGCCCACTAGATTTCAAGGGAAAGAAACATAGACCCTCACCTCTAATTGGAAGGAGAATCAAATTCACATGGTAAGAAAAATATTATAGGAACCTTTTTTAAGCAAATACAATCAGCCACAGTTGGCTACTTTTGTGACATGTACATTTGCTATTGAAAGTATTCTATTATTGGGGCACCTGGGTGGCTCAGTGGGTTATGCCTCTGCCTTCAGCTCAGGTCATGAGCTCAGGTCATGATCTCAGGGTCCTGAGATGGAGTCCTGGCATCCGGCTCTCTGCTCAGCAGGGAGGGAGCCTGCTTTCCTCTCTCTGCCTGCCTGCTTCTCTGCCTGTGATCTCTCACTCTGTCAGATAAATAAATAAAATATTTTTTTAAAAAAAGTATTCTGTTATATTAGATGAATAAGTTTTTGGTTTGTAAAACATAGGCAAAGCATCTTAAAATGTTTTTAAAAATAGATGAGGAACTGGTAAGTAAAATGTTTTCAGACATGGGTGGAATTCATAAGTATTGTTAAATATAAGATAAGTAGTTAGAAAGCAGACCATACTGTGTTAAATATAGACAGAAAGGGACAGAAAGTTCAGGGATACCTTATACCTATGAGAGACCTGTAAACTATATATTTATAGTATTAAATAAAACTAAGAATAAAGATACAAGAGACTGTAAGTATTCGGGATACAATAGATATACATGAAAAATTATCATTCACAAAGTACTTATTTGGCTGTCCATTGGTGACTTCAGTCACAACCCTATGTCCTCTGCATAAGTAATACAAATAAAACCCATGGCTATTCATTAGGCTGACTGGAGAGGCACATCTATCAACCAGGTGTATTTATCCCCACCTCTCTCTTGTAGAACAACTGTGTATCATTGAGCCAGAGTGTATTTTGCCTGTTGAACTCTAGCTCAAACTTTAAGTCTGGCCTTTGTGACCACATCATTAGTGTGGAAGGTTGATGTGGCAGAGAGAGAAAAAGGACATTGATTACTGCATATCTTGGGATTCCGATCACATGGTCTTTCTACACTGTACCTTATCCCATGTGTGCCATCCTATTTTATCTCTTTCCTTTGCTTCTCTGTGTTTTTAATAAAATTTATAAACTGTGTGATGTAAGTATTTTAATTTGTTTTATGAGCTTTCCTATAACATGACCTCTGGGATAGCATACTGGTAATGTTAGTTGGAGGCTACCATTGTATTAAGGTAATGTCCCATGACAGTTTATGTTGGAAGGAGAGGAGGCAAAATTTTGGGTTTTTATAACCTCAGATATTTTTCCAGTGTTATCTCCTCAGATTGAACCCCCAACAAAAACAAACAAACAATAACAACCACAAAAACCCTGATCCTGACCAACTAGCTGTTAGCCAATTAGCAGTTCCCTGGAATCTCTGAAGCCACAGAATCTCGCTCAGCCACAGAACCCAAAATTATGCCATAGGGTATGTGAGTTGTGGCGGACACCTATCACCAAATGATGCCAAACTGCAAACTGGGTCCAGGTTACATTTATAAAGCGGAGCCATAATATGGGCTCCTGGCAAGCTGGAATTATGACCCTTTGATTAATCTTGAAATTATGCAAGACAGTGCATTTTAATTTATTTTGGTAAACATTTACCATAGTAAATATTTTTTACAGTATACATCTGTGTTTTATTTTCCCAATCCATGTTAGAGTTTTGGGATTATAAGATGAGTTTTTAGGTTTCTGATATTATATATTTGCAAACAAAGCTTTTATTTATAATTCTAGGTGTCCATGCATCATCTAGTAACCAGCTGTGTGAGAAGTCAGGAGTCACACAACGTGATAAGATAGAAATTGGAGGTGATATGGAAACACAGAAAAGAACCATCTAATCTATTTATGGGAGATCAGAGCTGAGGAAGAGAAGGGTTGACTAAGTAGATCATGAATGGATGGTGTGAAAGTATAACAGCAATGGCAAATAGCCAGAGGCAGTAAACTACAGCTTGCATATAGAACAGGGCCAATTTGGCTACCATGTGAAGTTGACCGAGACTGAGAGAAGAAAAATGAAAATTGAAACAGTGACCAGAACCATGAAAGAACATGTAAGACTTGTTTAAGAGCTTAAATGTATCCTGAGGGAGTCTAGGAAAGTTTAAAATCAAAGAAAGGGGGGGGCACCTGGGTGGCTCAGTTGGTTAAGGGTCTGACTCAATTTCCGCTCAGGTCAGCCCCGCATGGGCTCTCTGCTTGGCATGGAGTCTGCTGCAGATTCTCTCTCTCCCTCTTCCTTTGTTCCTAGCCCACACCACTTGTGCTCCCGTGCACTCTACCTCTCAAAAAAGAAAAAAAAAAAAAGAAAAGGTAGAACATATTTGGGAAGGAACAGGATAAAAAATTGGGAATAAAGAAAGGAAGATATTTTAGGGTAAAGTATGAGGATTAAATTACTCTTCAGTGAGATATGAAACGGGAATATTTAGGTTAAAACAAAATGAATTTTGTTTTGAACATGTTGACATTTATTGTCTGACTTTGAGTCATCCTATTAGAGATACCCAAAATACATTGGAAGGGCTTATCTATCAAATGAGAAATCTGGACTGATGATAAATGTTTGGAAATCATTAGTGGTATTTGAAACCATGGAAGTGAACAACATGGATGATGAAAAGTGTACAATTAGATAAAATTAGGGCTGAATTCCAGAATCTCAGTGAATGCTAATATTTACAAAATGGTTCTAACAAGAAATAGGCATACAAGAGGGAGAAATTAGGAGGGTATATGTCATAGACACAAGTTAAAAAACAAAACAAAAAAACCATTGCAAGAAACAGGGAGTAGTGACCAGTGTTAGATATTCCTGAAAAATCAAGTAAGATTAAAAAATGGAAAACAAGGGGCGCCTGGGTGGCTCAGTGGGTTAAGCCTCTGCCTTCGGCTCAGGTCATGATCTCAGGGTCCTGGGATCGAGCCCTGCATCGGGCTCTCTGCTCAGCAGGGAGCCTTCTTCCTCCTCTCTTTCTGCCTGCCTCTCTGCCTACTTGTGATTTCTCTCTGTTAAATAAATAAATAAAATCTTTAAAAAATAAATGGAAAACGACCTGTGTATTTAGCAACAAGAGATTACTAGAATATTGAATAAGGGAAGTTTCACCAAAGTGATAATTTCTGAAGACAAATCAGAGTGGCTTAAGGAGATTACAGTTTGAAATAGTGGCTGTCCATGGAATATAGCTGTTGATGGTGGGAAAGAGGTGGAACAAACTGAAAAGAGAATGTACAAGTTCTTGTCTTGGAAGTCAGAACTCTATGAGGTCCTAGGCAGGCTTTAGAAAGTTCTAGAATCCCCTGAAATTACATGCAAAATTTGTATGTATATACACAAGTGCCTTTTTTAGATGAATACTGATAGTATGAGATTCTGAAGGGGAGTCAGAGATCAAAGTATTAGTAACCAGAGCTGTATGTAATACATTAGATACCCATTAGTATTATATACTCTATGTGTAATTTTTATAATGTGCAGAGACCTAAATTTATATATGATAACAATATATTATTGTGGCTAGTTTTGTCTGGGACAGGAAAACTAATTACTTTATTATACTGCATGTTGTTATATATTTTATTACTATTTATGTTTTATTACTATTTGCTATTATAATATTCACTGAAAAAGATTTTAAATCCCCACCTGTCACAATGCTCACTACACTGCTTTCTGTAGGAGGAGTATGCATCCCTTCTGTACTGACATAGGCCTGGTCATGTAGACTATGTTCATGGAAGAAGTGGTCAAGCCAGAACCTAACAGAGATTTCATCACAGTTCTGCCACATCTCCTTTCCTGCTGCCACAGATCCAGGATAGATGTTTTTTATTCCTTTAGCCTCATATATTAATATACTTCTCAAAATAATATTTTTGGCTAATGTGTTTACATATCAATATTCTTTGGATATTGCTGCCATTTTCAGGTGTTTCTCCTTTTCCAGTCTATATAACCAGTGCAATGGAAGAATGGCATCAAGAATTTTTTTTTATTCACTGAACAAGTATATATTGAGTGATGACAATTACTCAATATGAACCAGACAAAACAAAACAAAACAAAACCGGCCATACTCCTTGAGACCCTAAGGAAGAAAAAAGACAAAATCGTAATAGGTTTCAGTATAGAAGAGAAAAAGTATAATCCACTGAAATTTACGCATATCAAAGCAATAAGTTTCTCAAATAAGGTAGATATTAATTTGGGTTTAAATGTTTTTATGAGTTACATTAGGAGGTAAGAGTGTGAGGAAACAGCTTGAACAATTATACAGAATTTATTTTGGGGTTGGGGAAATGGAGAAAGGGTCATGATAAGAAGGATGATCTGACTAGAGAAATGTCCTAGGATAGCGGTAAGACATCAAAATTTTTGGATTATTAATTTGCAAAATAAGTGACACTAAAACTTTAGTGAAAGAAATAGACAAGACATTTGGAGTAAAGACCAGAAACAACATTATATTGATTACATATGAAAATAAGTAACAGAGGAACAAAAAGTTAAAAGGGAAATGCAAGGTGATATTTCATCCTTGATTGGGAACCATGCTTACAGGGCTTGGAGGAACAATGTTAATTCAAATAACTAGAAACACATTTTTCAATTCAGATAGTTTCTTCCCTGTTCTAATTCATCGTTAATTTATGAATTTCATTTCCCTCATTCTATATATGTCTTATTAAGCATCTTGATGTACTAATGTTGAGGAAGTGGCAGTGAATTATAAAAACAAACAAATTTATACTTATGGAGTTCACATTCTAGTATTCATTTATTTCAAAATATTTATTACGGGCCTTCTTTTTATCACACAATTCATCAGTTCGGTGGGACCCCAATTATAAATATCAGTTATTGTACAGCACCTTGCAAAAACCATGGACTTGTGTGTGTGTGTGTAAGTGTATAGAAAAAGAAACTTTGACCCAGAAGCATGTCCTAAATATTCTACTTTTAAAATGTGCCTTATTGCTATATCTATTTCTCTTGTGGTACAGAGAAGCTTATATATAAAATGCACTTCTTTACAAAATTGTTCTTTATTTCCTCATTATATTTGTTTATTATAATGTGTGGCTTTTATGACTATTATGATGTTTTCACATTTTAGTAAAGTTGACAAAAAAACAATTTGGCATCCTAATTTGGAAATAAAAAAGCACAAAAGCATATATCTGATAAGGGGTTAACATCCAACATGTATACAGAACTTATACAACTCAACACACAACAAGTAAATAATCCAATTAAAAAATGGGCTGAGGAAGTGAACAGACATTTTTCCAAAGAAGGCTTATAGACACCTGAAAAGATGTTCAACAACACTAATCATCAGGGAAATGCAAATCAAAACAACAATGAAATATCACCTCACACATGTCAAGATAACTAAAATAAAAAACATAAGAAACAAGAGTATTATGAGGATTTAGAGGAGAAGGAACCCCCCATGCACTGTTGGGGGGATGCAAATTGGTACAGCCATTGTGACAAACAGTATGGAGTTTCCTCAAAAAATGAAAAATAGAATTACCATATTATCCAGTAGTCACACTCCTGGGTATTTACCAAAAAATACAAAAACACTAATTCAAAAAGATATATGCATCCCTGTGTTTATTGCAACGTTATTTGCAATAGCCAAAATATGGAAGCAGCTCATGTCCATCCGTAAATAAATGGATAAAGAAGATGTGGTACATTTACACAGTGGGATATTAGCCACAAAAAAGAATGAAATCTTGCCATTTGCAACAACATGGATGGACCTAATGGGTATAAAGCTAAGCGAAATAAATCAGTCAGAGAAAGACAAATACCGTATGATTTTAGTCACATGTGGAATTTAAGAAACAAAACAATGAAAGACAAACAAAAATAAACAGACTTAAATACAGAGAACAAGGGCGCCTGGGTGGCTCAGTGGGTTAGGCCGCTGCTTTCGGCTCAGGTCATGATCTCAGGGTCCTGGGATCGAGTCCCGCATCGGGCTCTCTGCTCAGCAGGGAGCCTGCTTCCCTCTCTCTCTCTCTCTCTCTGCCTGCCTCTCCATCTACTTGTGATCTCTCTCTGTCAAATAAATAAATAAAATCTTAAAAAAAAAAAATACAGAGAACAAACAGGTGGTTGCCAGAGGGGAGGTGGGTAGGGGGAAGGGTAAGTAGATAAAGGGGATATAAAAGAGCGCAAAAATGTATCTGTGATTTCTGAACCCTTCAGGACCTAAGGACAGTCAGTTTTAAAGAATATAATTCTCAAAGAATATAATTCTCTTTTAAATTAATTTCTGTCCAATTGGGTTTTAGTGTCCTACTCAAAAAAAAAAAGGAAAAAAAATAGAGCGAAGTGAAAGGAAACAGATTTTAAAAAATATTCTTTCTTCTCTAAAAATATAAATGTATTAATTTGTTAAATACTTTGTTATAAGTAATAGCTACATGAAATTTCCTAAGCTAATTATCAGGAATAAAACTCATAATCTCTTTCTTTAAACCTTTGTTTCCTTATGAAATAGAATTCTGCGCTAAGATACTTATTAAACACCTTAAAAATGACCTTGCAATTAAAACTTAATACTTATTAATCGGAAACTTTAGGACTGATTTTTCATTTCATTTTGAAGTTATTAAGGGCAAAAGTAAATATTCTTAGGGTATTTTTAAATTGAATAGCAAAAGTTTTTAAGGTTAATTGAATATACCTATAAGGCAGATTCTGCTTTAGTGACAGCATTTGATATCTTTCCATTTATAAACGATTGAGTGTAGCACATTCAATTTGAAATGAATTGGCCTTGAAACTGTCAAAATTAGGTATCAATCTATGCCTTAGTCTGGTAGTTACAATGAATTTACTGAGCACCTATTATGTACTTCTTAATGCAACTTCCCAAGCTGCCGCTATTTCAGCATTTCACTATGAGATATTTGAAAAGTTTTTAAAAATGTTATCATGTATGGTGAACAAATGAACATGAGGACATGGTGATATCAAGGTATCTCTGTAGGTTTCTCCCTTCAAAATCAGTGTAGCCAAAACCATGTTTATTTCTCTCCTTTTTACCCCTTCCTCCTCTCAGTTTCCCTTTATTCTGAATGGCACATCCAACCTTTCAGTAACTAAGGTTCATAATTTTGAAATCTCCATTCAATTAATTCTAAATTTTGGCTCTGTATCTAGTACGATACTCAGATTGTTGTGTTTTAACTACAAAACATTTCTGTCTTTTTCTTTCTTTCTTTGTGATGCAGCCTCCTTCCTGTTATATTATTGTAGAAGTCTCCTAACTGACCTTCTTTAATAATCTTGAAGATGTGCAGCACTTGTAGGAGGAAGTCAGACTATAAAGGGTGTTAGGGCAAGCAACAGGCAGTGGGATGTAGCAGTGAGATACCGTGGTACATTACACGCCAATATTTCAGTAGGCAGAGCATCTGGATCATCACATTCACCCATAACAGGGGTGAGAAGCAAGTGGGAAGTCTGGCAGCATATGAAGTTTGCTCAGAAACTGACTGCAGCACAATCCCAGCTCACAAGAGGTTGCAGGAGAAAGACAGGACACATTCCCTAAGGAAGGAAATACTGACAACATCCTCTGGGTAGACTGCCTGGTTCAAATCCTATCCTATGCCAGCCGACCTTAGGCAAATTATTTAAACTTCCTGTATGTCCCATTTCATTATGTGAAAAATAAGGATAAAATAGTATCTACATCATAGGATTAAAGAAGATCATTTATATACAGACCTAAATAAATGCCAGCTATTATTAGCACCAGTAATTCCAGACCTGAGAAAGCAGGCAAAACCTAGTATTTGCAGCTGAGATAAAAATTAGAGGTCACGGTAGAGCAAATTTGTACAAGCAGGTAAAAGTCAGGGATGGTCTTGAAAATAAACATACCTGGCTCTACCCTCTCAATTCTGAAATTTCAAGTAGAAAACACATAACTAAATTATATAGAATTTATGTTAACATTTAAGGCACCAACATAACATTTAGTCTATTAATGATTTTATAAAATGCTTTCTAATACAGTTACCTTCACTGACTCTTTATCAGAATATAAACATATGGTTAGGTTAGATTGTTAATGTATGTGAATCCTTCACATACATGTTAATGTATGTGAAACCTTCATTTGGGGAAAATGCATTTAAATTATCCTTTTTTGTACTTTGGCTTGTATTCCTAAATCACATGGAATAGAGTTAAAACAATGTATGAGAAAGCAGAACTAGACATCATTTCCTCAAATAATACTGACTCTCTGATAAGACTATCTAAGATCTCTTTAAAATAGCATAGAAATAGAAAGGCATGGCAAAATATTATTTGTATGACCTATTTTAGGATTGTATTTTTTTTAAAATTTTGTTTATTTATTTGACAGACAGAGATCACATGTAGGCAGAGAGGCAGGCAGAAAGAGAGAGAGAGAGGAGGAAGCAGGCTCCCCGCGGAACAGAGAGCCCGATGCAGGGCTCGATCCCAAAACCCTGGGACCATGACCCAAGCCGAAGGCAGAGGCTTTAACTCACTGAGCCACCCAGGTGCTCCGGATTGTATGTTTTTGATCTACAGAAAATATCCCTGTGTTTAAAATAAGAAATTACTAATTCATGCAACAAGTATTTATTGTCAGATACAATAGATAAAACATTGAACACGGCATACTTTCTGTAAGCAATTACTATAATAATTATTAAATTCAGATGAGCAAGTTATCAAAACAAGCAATATCTACTTAAACTGTTTGAAGGTATTATTTTTACTTTAAAACTAATTATGTGCTGGGGCTGCCTGGGTGGCTCAGTGGGTTAAGCCTCTGCCTTCAGCTCAGGTCATGATCTCAGGGTCCTCGGATGGAGTCCCGCATCGGGCTCTCTGCTAGGCAGGAAGCCTGCTTCCTCCTCCCTCTCTCTCTCTCTCTCTCTCTCTCTCTCTGCTTGCCTCTCTGCCTACTTGTGATCTCTTTTTATCAAATAAACAAAATCTTTAAAAAAAAATAAAAGTAAGTATGTGCTTACATAGCACTTTAACAATGTGAAGAGTGGCTCACAAATTGAGCTTATAAAAGAAAAAAAAAGACTTTTTATATTAACTGAAATGTGTAAAGATACATTGTTCAAATGAATAACTTTATGTAACTGCTTTACTCTGTATCAGACTCAGTTTTGTTTGTTTATTTATCACTCTTACTTCACCAAGATCTCACTTGATCTTAATGTCAATACCATAACTTTCAGGCTAACTTCTGATATCACCAAAGATAGCAGTTATGAGAAAATATTTTCATCTCTAAGTACTTGGATTTTTCATTGCCTTAAAAGGGACCATTTTCTTTTCTTTTTCTTTTTTTTTTTAAGAGATGCGACCGTTTTCAAAATCTTAAATGTGCGCTCCTAAGGATAATTACCTCACAGTTACTATTTTTATGGTAAAATGTGATGAAATTTCCAAATAGAATGTATATTAAAGGAAATTCCCTTAGTACTCTAAGATAATTTGTATACTTGGGTTCATATTATCAAAAACTGAATATTAAAGTTGTATGGGATTAAAACTGGGAGTTCGTTTTTCTAATATGGGAAAATAAGACTTAACTGTTCCATTTTATCTGTCTTTTTTAAAGATTTTATTTATTTGACAGAGAAGACAGAGAGAGAGAGAGATACCGGGAGTGGGAACACAAGCAGGGCGGGTGAGAGAGGGAGAAGCAGGCTCCCACAGAGCAGGGAGCCCAATGCCAGGCTCCATCCCAGGACCCTGGGATCATGACCTGAGCTGAAGGCAGAGGCTTAAGGACTGAGCCACCCAGGCGCCCCTAAGTTTTCCATTTTACTGCAAGAATAAATAATACTCCTATCAGTGTTTAAGAACATCGTTATATCCTATTATGTTTCTTGCCATAAACACAACATTTTAAGAATTTGTTTATGTTCTAGTTCATTTTAGAAAAGACATTACATATATTTACATCAAATGGTTCAATTTTTAACAAATAAATTATATTTCATATGAATACACTCTAAATATAAACAAACTGTGCATAAAGGGTTACGCACATTTAAAATTAGTGAAATAATTGAAGATAGGACTAATAAAATAGGTACTGCCATAAAATGAGTATACAAAGAATGATGTCTTTCATTTATCAATTACCAACTTCATAAAATGCTTTCTACCCTGTCAGTGCATATTTACACAATTGCTGTTTTAATGCAGTATCTTTCTATTTATCTAAACCTTTATCTACCTATCCATCATCTATCTATCATCTATGTCTATTATTTGCCTTTATATGGAAAGAAGACATTATTTCCCACATGCATTTTTATATTAGGCATTTTAATTTAAATCTTGTTTCATATTATCCTACAAACCCACATTACTTGAAAAGTTTTTTAGTAATACTGCATGTATATATTTTCTCATCTTCTCCCGTAATAATGTACTTGCCATGTAAATTGAAGTTTGCCTCTCTGCCAAAAATTCATTTAAATGATTTAATTAATTGTTTTTCCATGAGCCCAAAATATGTTTAACTTATTCAAGTGGGAAAACTAGACTCTAGGGTTGCAATGGTCTTATCTACTTGAAAAACTTTAGGAAAAATCTATACTTGTGAAGAAGGGCACATTTTAGAAAGGACTAAGTACATTGGTTGAACTGGCTGAGATTAATAAAATGCCACTGGCCACATATGTTTATGGGTCAGGCACATTGTGGACATTAGCAAGAGTAATCGAATATTCTCTTTCTTTGTCACTTATTTTTCAAAGAACAAAAGAAGTATACGGATAGACAGGTGATTTAGTTTAGACCAATTTACAATGATTATTTGGTGATCACTTAGACAGTGGGTGTTAGGTGAAGTAGCTTGTCCTTTAGAAATTAGATAAAGATATTGAAGATAACCTTCAGATTGTGACCTTTGTTCCTTGTCAACTTAGGCTAATTATAGTTCCTGGTTTCAAGGTTAATGTTGTTATATCCATTATGTTGTCAGTTTTCTAAGATAAATCAATTCTTAAATGATATCACTGTAGTACAAATTTTTCACATCAGGAGCCATTCTGGCCATGCACTTCACAATTTAATTATTGTGAAAGGAAAACGCATTAAAATGTAGTCACATAGCCTCTTACACTGTTGGTGGGAATGCAAGTTGGTGCAGCCACTTTGGAAAACAGTGTGGAGATTCCTTAAGAAATTATATATAGAGCTACCTTATGACCCTGAAATTGCACTACTGGGTATTTACTCCAAAGATACAGATGTAGTGAAAAGAAGGGTCATATGTACCCCAATGTTCTTAGCAGCAATGGCCACAGTCACCAAACTGTGGGAAGAACCAAGATGCCCTTCAACAGATGAATGGATAAAGAAGATATGGTCCATATAAAAACAGAATATTATGCCTCCATCAGAAAGGATAAATACCCAACTTTTGTATCAACATGGATGGGACTGGAGGAAATTATGCTGAGTGAAATAAGTCAAGCAGAGTGAATCAGTTATCATACGGTTTCACTTACTTGTGGAGCATAAGGAATAACACAGAGGACATTGGGAGAAGGAGAGGAGGTGGGTGTTGGGGGAAATCGGAGGGGGAGATGAACCCATGAGAGACTCTGGACTCTGAGAAACAAACTGAGGGTTTTGGAGGGGAGGAGGGTGGGTGGATGAGCCTGGGGGTGGGTATTAAGGAGGGCACATATCGCATGGAGCACTGGGTATGATGCATAAACAATGAATCTCGGAACACTGAAAAAATAAAGTTAAAAAAAATGTAGTCGCGTTAAATGATGCCTTTAAACTGAGTGCAACCACTCAGTTTTATTTAGATCTTTGAAAATAAGGAGTAAGATCACTCTAGAAAACTTTAACTTAAAGATGCAAAAAAGGACAAAATAAAAAATCATTTTCATCTTTGTATCATAGATTGAAAAATTGTTCTATATATTTATCTAGGTAGTATATATAATATATATGTATATATAATATGTATATATTTTTGTGGAAAACAGAAGACAATAGAACTAATAGATTGCCCTTCTGCAAAGAATTTCCAGTGTGATCAGATAAAATGATCAGTAAAAGTAAGTAGTAAGTATGATGGGTGGGACTTGAAAGATGCCAGTACACTTCTAACTCCTTCATGTACAAATAATTTATTTATATTTAAGAAACTTGAGAATAATATATGATTTCCAGAGTTAGACTAATTTTTGCCTGCAACAATATATGACACCACTCCATAATCCCAGTGTGAACTAAAAAGAAAAAAAGAAAAAAGAATCTGACCTTAATCATAATATTAAGACAAATAATAATAAAGCTTTCCCTGTAAAGGAAATAAGGCCATAAATATTAAAACACTTTTTGTGTTGCTTAGAATCAAAGCTAGAACTAAAATAAAATATTCATTCTTATAAGTTACATCTCTGATTAGTTAGGAAACATCTTCCAATACTAGACAATAGAACATAGATAGGGAAAGTCCATACTAGCTCCAAATATGTCATGGAAATTCAAAATGGAACTCTGAGTTCTAGTTGGAGGAGTTATTTACCTGAGTGGGTCATTAGATCATAATTATATTTCAGCTTAAAGAATGCATACATTGTATGCATTGTTGTAAAAAAAAATCTGCCAACACCTAACTAGGAACCCTGATACAGCATTTTAAGAGATAAAGTAGGTGGTTTTTGTGTATTTGAACATAATACAATGAGGCTACGGAAAAAATTACAGAAAAATGGTATCTTCTTCTGTGTCCCTCAGTGTTTGGCCGACAGGTCAAAGGAAAGCTAGTTAATTATCTCTGAAGGTTTTGCTCTGGGAGCTTTTAAATTTAAACTTCACATTATAACTATTAATTTAATCTATTATGTCACAGATCTATTCATCAATATAAATGATGTATAATTTAACTTCCCCATCACATCACATTGGTCAATATCACTTACCAAAAGAGCTAATGTTTCTTTTTATTTTGCACCTCTCCTACAACATTTGCTGTCTTCCAATTACAAGAAAGGAAAAAACATGTGATGCTGGTGTATGCCCTGAAGTTTCCCTGCCACTGGGTAAATTAAAAGCATAGTCTGTAACTTGCATCAACATTCTCCCCACTGATTTTCCCTCTTTATTTTCTTTGTACACTGTAACCTGACAATGAAAATATTTACAGTAGATAAATAAGTCCTAGTCCATTGATCATAGCTATCCCTTTTATATTATATTTCAGGAAGCATATTATTTGAACAACAAATTCATCAGCAAGGAATTCAAGCAAAATGATCTCTGCCCTCAAATAGCAACTGTAATCACAACATTTAAGCATCAGTGTTGACAGTTTGCCTGAATGTTTCACAATGTTCCTCATCCTTCATAATAAATTGTAGCTTAAATTAGAGTCATTGTTTTGCCATAGGAATCCATATTACCTTTTGGAAATTAAAATAGATATTTAAATCCATACTCACATAAAATTCAGTTATCTTCCCTTTGTATTATATTCTGTCATTTTATGTTCAAATTATTCAGATATCAAAAGTCCTGCTGTTTTGCCTCTCTCCAGAAGCTTAGGGAACTAACAATAGAAATGCTCAATGATGAAACCATGGTTACATTAGAAAAAGTTCTGCACTAGTCAGAGATTCTATTAATTTATGTGATGTCCATCATTTGAGGCATATTTCAGTATTTTAAGGTACTCTCAAGGGAAATACAATAAGGAGAAAGAGTTTTAAAAGATCAACTACTTATACTGAATATTATTGGAGGCTCCTTAAAAAACTAGAAATGAACAAAGTATACCCTTTCATTTAACACATGTGAAATAGCATTTATCAGACAAAAATCATCATCATGTAAGTTTGGTGATAGTACAGAAGCAAAAATACCTCTCACAAAGGTAGAGATATACTTCTTCATATCCATAAGCAAACAAACATTATTTTCTCTAAAATATAGTGCCTACACATTTTCAAAACATAAGGTATATTTAGTGATTTTGTTTGATGAGACAAGTTTTAAACTTTTGACTACTGTTCATTTGCTACAAGAAAAAGTTATATTTTTTAAATTATGAGATGCAAGCACAAGTGATCTTAAATACATGTGCTGATTTTTGTCATACTTGTAGAAATAGAGGATATTATAACTGAATGTGCTACATATGTACACATTTTAGACAGATACTTTTACCTCTATATGTATATTGGTGGTCAGTACACAAATACACACATAGCTAGATAGACGTACACTAACATAATTTACTTTTAAATAATATCTGTAATTTTTAAAATAATGGGTTGATATGTAGTCTTCCTTGACATAGCCTGTGAACATACAAATATTCATATGGTGTGTATATATGCCAAAACTATATATGCAATATATGCTTATTAAATATATTTACACAAATAGAATAAACAATAATCATCATAAGTAGTATTTATTGGGTAAGTACACATAAAATATTGTGTTCTAAAGCCACCCTTCCTTAATTCAAATCCAAGCTAAATTTGTTTGATAAACCTAACCTTTAATAGTTAACCTTTTCTTTTCCTCATCATTAAAATTAGGAAATTAAAATGACAATTCATAACACAAACATTTATATAATATTTGCTATGGGGGTGCCTGGGTAGCTCAGTCAGTTAAGCATCTGACTTGGGCTCAGGTCATGGTCTCAGAGTCCTGGGTTCGGGCCCCATGTGAGACTCCATGCTCAATAGGGAGTCTGCTTCTTCCTATGCCTCCTCTTCCCAAAGCCCCCCACTCCCGCTCATGCTCTCTTTCCCTCTCTTTCAAAAAAGTAAATAAAATCTTTAAAAAGTAATATTTCCTATATGCCAGATACTACATATATAGTATATTTTAATATATATATGGGGGTGTGTGTGTGTGTGCACATATGTCTAATCATCTGTATTCATAAGCTATTGAAAAAACTAAAATAGTTATATAGAGTGGCCTGGAATGCCTGGTGCACTGTAAGAGATCTGTTCATGTTGCTTTTCATTAATAGTGATCAGTCTATTAGGTCAGTATATTACATTCATGCTCTCTATTAATTTCCACCATAGACCAATGTAGCAGAGTGTGTCTGCTTTATTCCAAGATGGGAAAATTAAGGCTTAAAGAAGTTACGCAATCTTCCCAGAGCCACTCCAGTCAGTGGTATAGTTCAGACTCAAGCCCGACTCCAGAATCTCTAAGTTCAACTGCTGTCATTTACATAGTCTGACATACTCAGCTTGCTTTTGTTATACCAAACAATACATATTGTCCCGGGTCCCAGCTGGCTATTTAAAAGAATGTTAGGAGAAATTAATAAAGGGACTCTTTATAAAGTCATGGTTAAGATGAAGGAAAACCACAAGGATATTACAGTATTGGGGAGCCAGTAATGTGGGGGACAAGTAAGTAACAAGAGGGTATTTTCCCATTTCTCTAGACTTGGAACAACCACAAAATACAGAGACAAGAGAGGACTGGGTAGATAGGATTTCCTTCTAGGAACCAGCAGCTCATTCTAACCTTAGTTACCCAGGAGGAAGTGGGAAAGGCATAAAAGTCTCTGTTCTTCCTCTCCCATCCTGACTAGAAACCAGAAGTCAAGGAAGCTATTGGTGACATTTCTGCATGTCTAGGTAGCACAAACTAAGTGGAGAGAGGTAAGGAGTGACTGTCAATGACAGCCACTGTCACTCTCATTTGTCATTTGTCAACTGACAAAATCTAAACATTCTCCGGGTGCCCAGGTGGCTCAGTCAGTTAAATGTCTGCCTTCGGCTCAGGTCATGATCCCAGAGTCCTGGGATGGAGTCCCAAGTTGGTCTCCACTTAGCAGTGAGTCTGCTTCTCTGTCCCTCCCCTGGCTTGCTCGCTCTCTCTCTCACTCATGCTCTCTCTCAAATAAATAAATAGAATCTTTTTAAAAAATTTAAAAAATCCAAAATAGTCTCTTTATAGCACATCCTTTCAGAGCCTTGAAGAATATTAATTGTATTTCAAAACCTTCATTTTTTTAAAGCAGCCCTTATGAATGGTTACTAAATTGTTTTCAGTTTAGATAATTATAAACAATAGCTATCTTTATACACATATGCTCCCACATTTATAGAAATATGATACATTTCTATAAGTGAAACCTCTAGTTTTCAAATAAATCATTTCAATATTCATTTCCTCTGCCAATGGCAGAGACTTTAATCCACTGAGCTACCCAGGCACCCCTGTAATTAGGATTTTTAAAATAAAATGAAATTCATTTGACTTAAGAAGTGATGAGCTACAGAGTCACAGGGAAGTTCTATTTTTAATTTCTTGAGGAACCTCCACACTTTTCTCCAAAAAGCCTGCACCAACTTGCATTCCCACCAACAGTGGAAGAGGGTTCCTCTTCCTCCACATCCCCTCCAACACATGTTGTTTCCTGTCTTGCTAATTTTGGCCATTCTAACTGGTGTAAGGTGATATCTCAATGTGGTTTTAATTTGAATCTCCCTGACGGCTAGTGATGATGAACATTTTTTCATGTGTCTGATAGCCATTTGTATGTCTTCATTGGAGAAGTGTCTGTTCATGTCTTCTGCCCATTTTTTGATATGATTATCTGTTTCGTGTGTATTGAGTTTGAGGAGTTCTTTATAGATCCTGGATATCAGCCTTTTGTCTGTACTGTCATTTGCAAATATCTTCTCCCATTCCGTAGGTTGCCTCTTTGCTTTCTTGACTGTTTCCTTTGCTGTGCAGAAGCTTTTGATTTTGATAAAGTCCCAAAAGTTTATTTTTGCTTTTGTTTCCTTTGCCTTTGGAGACATATCTTGAAAGAAGTTGCTGTGGCTGATATCGAAGAGATTACTGCCTACGTTCTCCTCTAGGATTCTGATGGATTCCTGTCTCACGTTGAGGTCTTTTATCCATTTTGAGTTTATCTTCGTGTATTGTGTAAGAGAATGGTCGAGTTTTAGTCTTCTACGTATAGCTGTCCAGTTTTCCCAGCACCATATATTGAAGAGACTGTCTTTTTTCCACTGTGTATTTTTTCCTGTTTTGTCGAAGATTATTTGACCATAGAGTTGAGGGTCCATATCTGGGCTCTCTACTCTGTTCCACTGGTCTATGTGTCTTTTTTATGCCAGTACCATGCTGATGTAGTGGAAAGAAGGGCCATCTGTACCCCAATGTTTATAGCAGCAATGGCCACGGTTGCCAAACTGTGGAAAGAACCAAGATGCCCTTCAACAGACGAATGGATAAGGAATATGTGGTCCATATACACTATGGAGTATTACACCTCCATCAGAAAGGATGAATACCCAACTTTTATAGCAACATGGACGGGACTGGAAGAGATTATGCTAAGTGAAGTAAGTCAAGCAGAGAGAGTCAATTATCATATGGTTTCACTTATTTGTGGAGCATAACAAATAGCATGGAGGACATGGGGAGTTAGAGAGGAGAAGGGAGTTGGGGGAATTGGAAGGGGACGTGAACCATGAGAGACTATGGACTCTGAAGAACAATCTGAGGGGTTTGAAGTGGAGGGGGTGTGGGAGGTTGGGGGAACCAGGTGGTGGGTATTAGAGAGGGCATGGACTGCATTGAGCACTGGGTGTGGTGCAAAAATAATGAATACTGTTATGCTGAAAATAAGTAAAAACTAAATTAAAAAATAATAATAATTAAAAAAAAGAAGTGGTGAGCTACAATTCATATTTGATATAACACCTAGTCCATAATTAGAATAATTAAAATATCAAATTAGTTAATTAATACTTTTGTTGATTAAACAATCATTATGTAGAATATGTTACTTTAATTCGAAATGGTTTGGGGTCAGGACGTATGGTTATATAATTATCAAAATTTATGGCAAATGAAAATAAAATCTCACCATTTCATAAACCCATCTTGTATATTTATTGTCTTAATCACAAGTTTTGAGGGGCGCCTGGGTGGCTCAGTAGGTTAAAGCCTCTGTCTTCGGCTCAGGTCATGATCCCAGGGTCCTGGGATCGAGGCCCCTGCATCGGGCCCTCTGCTCAGCAGGGAGCCTGGTTTCCCCTCTCTCTCTGTCTGCCTCTCTGCCTATTTGTGATCTGTCTGTCAAATAAATAAATAAATAAAATCTTTAAAAAAAATAATCACAAGTTTTGAGAAAAAAATCACTAATTACCAGAATAGGAAAATATTAGTAAGGATATTTTTGTATATATTCTGTATGGGGATTTACAGTTTACGAAGAACTTTAACTAATCACTATAGTAAAAAAGAAAGTAAAACTAGAAAAATGTATGCTCCTTTATTTTTTATTTCATTTTTTCAAAATTTTATTTAAATTCAAGTTAGTTCACATATAATGTAGTATTAGTTTCAGGGGTAGAATATAGTGATTCATCAGTTGCATATAATACCCAGTGCTCACAACTTCAAGTGCCCTCCTTAATGCCCATCACCCAGATACTCCATCTCCCCACCCAGCTCTTCTACCTCTACTTAAGAGTCTCTTTGGTCAAAGACAAAGAGGGAGACAAGCAATAATAAAATAAGATGCTCCTTTGGTTTTATCACTCTACTTTTCCTTGGAATTATTTATTAAACTGAAATTACATATTAAATATTTTTTAATTAAACTGAATAAGAGAACTTTCTCTTTTTCTCAAAATGTATTCACATACGTGTCTGTCACATGCATCTTTCCCTGCATTAGAACAATATAAGTTTCTGACCCACATTGTATGTTTTCAGCACTACACATAAAAATCAGTTAAATTATTATTTTTCACTGATTCTGATGGAAAAGGAATACTGTTTTATTAAAAATATTTGTGGGGACACCAGGCTGGTTCCATTGGTGGAACATACAATTCTTTTTTCTTTTTAAGATTTTATTTATTTATTTGATAGAGAGATCACAAGTAGGCAGAGAGGCAGGCAGAGAGAGAGAGAGAGAGAGAGAAGGAAGCAGGCTCCCTGCTGAGCAGAGAGCCGGATGTGGGACTCGATCCTAGGACCCTGAGATCATGACCTGAGCCCAAGGCAGCGGCTTAACCCACTGAGTCACCCAGGCGCCCCGGAACATGCAATTCTTGATCTCAGAGTCACGAGTTTGAGCTCCACATTGGTCACAGAGCTTACTTAACAGCAACAAAAAATATTTGAATATATCAGATAAAATAATAAGTAATATTAAATGGAATATATCATTAATAGTCATAGTATTTTTCAAATACTATGTATTTGAAATAAATAATACACATAGTATTTTTCAAATACCATAGAGGATAGGATGGCTAAGTCTATGAAATGTGTTCTCTTGTGAATATACAGAAAGTTGTTATTCAATTTTACTTGCTGCAGTGAAATATAAACAGATAGTGGTGTTTGTATTGGTAGACCATGAGAAGTCACATTTTTATAATAGAATACAGGGCTTCTCATTTTTAGGATTTTACTAAGAGACACTATATCATGTACCTTAATAATGAAGAAAACTTTTTTTATCAGGCACAGCATACAAACAGATTATTGATTTCTTTCCAGTAGTGACATAAATAATGGAAGGATGGATGGAATGACACAGCTAAATGTAGGCAATAAAGTAAATGTTTATCGAGTTACACTGTTATGTGAGAAGTGAAATAATGACTGAATTGAATCAAAGTTTTTAAACAGATGAATTCTTTAATTACATCTCTATCTAATAGTTTCGTTGGTTTTCAAATAAAAAAAAATTGTCTTTCTACCCTAGAAGGGTTTCAGAAATTCTCATTCCAGAAACTGTAAAAACTATTAGAAGAATTTTAGTTTCCTTAAAAACATTGGGAGCCAAATTTTATTTAGATTCAGGATGATAAATGAAAGCTTATTATTTTGAGCCGTAATTATATTTAACTGAACACTTTAATAGCATTCTTGTTATAGGCTTCATGAATATTTTGCATTTCTAAGGAAGACCACTCAATTTCCACTTGAAAATTCTGACCTAATTATCACAGCATTTCATAAAACTTAAAACCCATTACTGTTATGATCAACCTTCTTAATATTTTCTCATTTATTTATTTTATAATTTTATATTTTATAATGAAGCTCATTTTTATAATGAAGCTCATTTCAAACTACTGAAAGCTTGTATTCATAACTTATTCGTTTATCCACTCTTAAAAGTGTATTTTTGGGGTGCCTGGCTGGCTCAGTGTGTTAAGCCTCTGCCTTCAGCTCAGGTCATGATCTCAGCGTCCTGGGATCGAGTCCCACATTGGGCTCTCTGCTCAGCAGGGAGCCTGCTTCCCCCTCTCTCTGACTGTCTCTCTGCCTACTTGTGATCTTTGTCTGTCAAATGAATAAATAAAATGGGTTTTCTTAAGTGGTTTTTTTTTGGTTGTTTTGTTTTTTTTGGTGAGAGAGAGAGAAAGAAAGGATGGGGGGCTGTGGGGCACAGGGAGAGAATCTTAAGCAGGCTTCACGCCCGGTGTGGAGCCTGACAGAGGGCATGATCTAAAGAGTCTGAGACCATGACCTGAGTTAAAATCAAGTCAGATGCTTAAACTACTGAGCCACCTAGGAACCCCTCTTAAAAATGTGTATTTTTAGGATGCCTGGGTGTCTCGGTTGGTTGGACGACTGCCTTCGGCTCAGGTCATGATCCCGGAGTTTCAAGATCGAGTCCCGCATCGGGCTCCCAGCTCCACGGGGAGTCTGCTTCTCTCTCTGACCTTCTCCTCACTCATGTTCTCTCTCACTGTCTCTCTCTCAAATAAATAAATTTAAAAAAATCTTTAAAAAAATGTGTATTTTTGTTATTTCCACTGGTTCTAATTCACTTTAGGTTTACTTCACACAAGCACAAATGAACTTTTTATAGAGTATTCAAAATTTATTTAAGTTGGTTTCAAATATATACCTGTCTTTAGAGCTCTTTCCATGTTTCGTTCTGTTGATCTTTCTTTGTCATCCACCTCTCCCCTTCTCTTGACTCCTTATCATTACAAATATATAAACTTACTCAAGTCTCATCCCTCTTTTGAATCCCTCCTAGGACCCATCCACTCTACTAATTACTACTCTAGATCTCTTTCTATTTTCAACCATTCTTCTTGACATATTCACTTGTAATTTCTCCATTTCCTTAGTCCCCACTCATTCCACACCCACAGCATTATTCTCTAATCAAGTCAAGTTTGAGCTCCATGTTGTTAAACCAAAAGAGTACTTGACGGGCTTTATCTCTGCGCTTGAGAAATGGTAGGCAATGTCAACAAACTTTGTTACCAGAACTCTCTCTTCCTTGACTTTCTTAAAACCTATTACCTGATTTTACTTCTCACCAGAATGATGACATTTCTTGGTTTGCTCAGGAAAACCCTGGATTATGCTTGCTGTTATGGTGTTACATAACACCATTGTTTTATATTTGTCCACTTTTTTAAAAAAATTTTTTATACAGTTTAACTATTAACTCTTGCATTAAGCATGGGAAAATGTGTTGATAAACCACTACTTTGAAATTTCCAGCTTCAGCTATGATCTTGTCCAGCATCCACGATACAAGGAATTCTCATCTTAAATTACTTTACATATAGATATTATGATATTGCCATATTAAAATATCCTTGGATACCATCTCACAGGGACTTAGATTCAATTTATGCTCACAATGTATTTGAACAGAATAAAAGAGATAGCATGATTAGTCCCTAGTCATTTATTTCTGTGCCCTCCCCAAATAGATGTTTAAATTCTTGGAAAATGCAGTATTAGTTGAATCCTCAGAATCACTGTTTTGAAATACACAATCTTTTACCACATTTAAAAGCATCCACCTTCAATTTTTTTTTACCTGAACTTTCTATCTATACTGGATGCTTTTCTCTCTCTTTCACACGTACACACACACACACACACACACACACATACTCACAGTAAAATCTCTCCTAATTCATTTGCTTTTGGTTTATTATGCTTCACCACTGATTTCCTACAGTTGAAGAGCTGAATCATCCACTCAGGGCACATACTTTTAAAAAATATTCATTTCCTTGTCAGGAACAATGGTAGATAGACTGTGACTTGCACAGCTCATATTTATTAGAGTTGAGGATGAGAAATACGTGTTTGCTGACTTAGGCACTTGTCCTTGAGCACAGTGTGTGGTAAGAGTCACTTTTAATATAAAGAGAATACTTGCTATTCTCCATATCTGAGTTTAGAGTTCTGGAAACTCCATTCTCTTTCTCTAGACTCACATAACCGTATTAATATTAAGCTGATACATCCAAGAAGGCTGGACTGGGATATAGGGGAAAATGTTATTGTTTTTCTATTGCCCAGAATCTTCAAGACTCTATCTCAAACACTTCATTTTGGTTCCTTAAACAAAATCCAGATTCTCCACACTTCTATTTCCCTTCCTTACCAAGAGACACAAATATTCTGGCCAAACTTCTTATATTTCTACTGATCTAGTATCACTAAAGTGATGTGAAAATTAGGGGTTTTTTAAAGCTTTTTAAAAATTCAGATCACTGATTTCAACAATGTAAATATTATGCAACTCCTGAAAAAATGAAACACATTTTAAGAATATATTTAGAAATTTAGGGAAGATGACCAATAAAAATTATTGGAAACATATGGATCATACTTTGACAACTATAAAGTGCTAAGCAAACAGAATAATACAGTTACTACAATTACCCTATTGGACATTAGAATTCTTGTCTTTTCTCTGTGTCAGTGGCTACGAATGAAGGGAGGGCCAGGAACTTGGGAGAGAACAGATTCTGAGGTGCTCTCTGTGGCTATTACATATCCCTGTGAGATG
The DNA here is from genome assembly GCF_020171115.1 of Neogale vison. Taxonomy (NCBI): domain Eukaryota; kingdom Metazoa; phylum Chordata; class Mammalia; order Carnivora; family Mustelidae; genus Neogale; species Neogale vison. Next base: position 37,340,428 of record NC_058102.1, on the reverse strand, counting down.
GTCTAGATAAAGCCCCATGTGCTCTGCCTCAGCTCTGTAGCTAAGCTACATGCTTCAGTTGGCACAGCTTCTTTGGCCTTGTTTTATTAAACTCAACACTAGCATCAGGGTGTGAAGTTGCTAGGGAAATAATTTGTAAAGATACTTCTTCATAACCCCAATCAGTCTTCTCTGGATTAATAAGTAGCTCAATGCTATTTAATTCATTTCAAATCAATGATGCTACCAGTCTAAATGTGGAAGAAATTATGCTTATCTCTATTCAACATTTGGTGAGCGAATTACCTATTTGTGCTGCTTCCTCCCCCTCAGTCCTTAAATGCTTTTAATTCCAATGTGAACAGAATTATCTGTCTGTACAGTTCCAGGCTTTAACATGCTGTTAAATGTTTGCAATAGCTTTCTAACCTCCCATAGCTACTCTGGTGTCTTGCATCAAGTGATGCCAAGAGCACCTGCCTGAAACAGTGATCCCACCGTGATGCTTTTGGCTCAGAAAAAGCCACTAGCTCACGAATGTCACTGAATCTTTCACTTCAGGCTTCTAAAATTCTCTAATAATGATTATCCTGTTCAATCATTTGACCAAATCATATTCTGTATTGTAATACTGATTTCTTGAGTGTGTGTGTGTATGTTATGTATCTCCAGTTCTATTCCAAGCTGCCTACAGAGAAAAAAAGTAGATTTTAATTTTTTTTTACTTCTGGCTATCCTTTAAATCATGCCTGCTATGTTCTAAGAACTTTCCTATATCTAATTACACAGCACTTCTTCTTCTTCTTCTTCTTCTTCTTCTTTTTTAAAGATTTTATGTATTTATTTGACAGAGAGAGAGATCACAAGTAGGCAGAGGCAGGGCCGGGGGAAGCAGGCTCCCAGCTGAGCAGAGAGCCTGATGTGGGGCTCGATCCCAGGACCCTGAGATCATGAACAGAGCTGAAGGCAGAGGCTTAACCCACTGAGCCACCCAGGCACCCCTACACAGCACTTCTTATTGGGTATTATTATCACTTATATTAGGAAAGCCGAACAACAGTGATATGTGGCCTTGTCTAAGTCCACACTCCTAAATAAGCAAAAAAACCACAATCTAAACTGAAGACCCTCGGCTCCAAAGGCCTCTGTCTTCACACCACAACGTGCTGCCTTCCAATAACTTGTGTTCATTTGGGGTGTGTGTGTGTGTGTGTGTGTGACATTTGGCCTCAAGAAAACAAAACTATCAGCAAGAGGATATCTGCTGGATGGAAGAAAAACCGCTGAGATCACTGCTACCTTCTCTGTTTGCTTGATCATTGGAGCCAGGTAGGAGAAGCAGAGTGAAGAATCATAAAGCAGATGGCAGGAAAATATTCAGCAGGGCTGGGGACACTGCACATTGCTCTTGTATGACACATTTTCCAAGATTCAGTAAAATGCACAGAAATAGTATTAGTAATAAGCCTGCTTTATTTAGACACCAATTTGTAAGGTAATTGAGGAGAAAAGAGCACAAAGAGAATTGGCAACTAATCATTAACATTCTCTCCAGGCTAATAAAAGAAGCAAAAAAATCTTTAGGCCATGCTCCTTGAGTGTTAAAACCCACAGAGAGTAGCTTTTCCAATAGGAAATACCACTGGCTGTTGGGAATTTTTGGTGGTCTTTGCTCATAGGCACTTATAGAAGGCAAGTAGAAGGCATGTATAGGCACAATACAAACTACAGAACTTTCCTGAAATTCTAGGTCCATACTAGACAAAGGAAACAGTGAATATTTCCTACATGTCTGTTGAACACCTTGCCTGAATTCATGTGTAGTCAATTAGGAAAAAATCCTTTCATCCCACTGGCAAGAGAGTCAAAATCTTTTTTGTTCTGGAACCTTGTAGACATGAATTCCTTAATTTAAGAAGGGAGTCTTTTAGTATTCAGTTTCTGTGCTACCTAATCAGTCCTTGACAGTCAGATAAAGACAAAAATTATTTTTTTTCATAGAAGATTTCACACAAAATGAGTACTCTGTCACTTTACAAAATGTTGGAATTAGCAACATCTACAGTTCATGACTTTGAAAATCTCTGTTGAAAGTCTAAACAAAGTATACCATCAGGATCTAGTTTTGACATTCAGGTTCCCTGTAGAAATCATCTAATCCCTTTTCCACCTGTAGGGGCATTGGCACTCCTCCCCATTAGATCAGTTCTCATAAGTAATAGTTTTAGCAGTGTGAGGTGCCTTCATGAATGCACGCGTTACATGAATTTTACATGCATGCAAAGTTGTAGAAGTCTTAAAATTCTTTTGATGGAAATTTTATGTTACAGTCTTTCTTTTGTAGGAAAGAAGACAGGAGTTGTCTGTTAGGGATAGTAATTCAGTGAATTATATCAACTTCTAATACTATAGATGAGAAAACATTATAGAACCAACTGGAATAGGAAAGATTAGTGGTATAATAAAACAGTTTTAAAACATAATAATACCCTCTGAGGGTGTAGCTTTCATTTGTTTCAGAAAGACATGTTAATATAAAAGCACACAATTATTGTTTTACTATTCATTTTTGCTACTACTCTCTATTGCTGGACTCAATAAAACCACACTTCTCCCCAAATTGTACAATTGAGAGGCAAAAACAAGGACATGGCCGAAATATGTCAAATAAGACAGAACCTACTTTATAGAAACAAGATGGTGATTGACCATCTATATTACCAATTTTAATTTGATTAACCATGTAAATGTAATGTAGTGAAAAAAAGAGGCTAATTTTCAAAGAAAAGCCCAGTTCAGATATATTCTGGTATAATTCTCACACGTCCACAATTTAGAGAGCTGTAGTAGATTGGCAATATGATATAATTGTATTTAGTGTAATAAATATGTTGCTATAGGACTACAAATCACTTTTTCCTTAAAACTTATTAAAAACTTTATTTTTTAATTGAAATTCAGTTAATTAACATATAGCATATTGTTAGTTTCAGAGATAGAGTTCTGTCATTCATCAGTCTTATATAATACCCAGTGCTTATTATATCACATGCCCTCCTTAATGTCCATCGCCCAGTTACCCCATCCTCCCACCCATCTCCTGTGAGCAACCCTCAATTTTTTCCTATGATTTAGAGTCTCTTATGGTTTGTCTCCCTTTCTGTTTATTTCTTGTTTTTTTTTTTTAAAGATTTTACTTATTTATTTGATCGACAGAGATCACAAGTAGGCAGAGAGGTAGGCAGAGAGAGGAGGAAGCAGACTCCCTGCTGAGCAGAGAGCCCGATGCAGGGCTCGAACCCAGGACCCTGGGATCATGACCCGAGCTGAAGGCAGAGGCTTTAACCCACTGAGCCACCCAGGTGCCCCACTTGTTTTATTTTTCACTCCCATTCCTGTATATTCTTCTGTTGTGTTTCTTAAAATTCACATATGAGTGAAATCATTTGATAGTTGTCTTTCTCTGATTGACTTATTTCACCTAGCATAATACCCTCTATTTCCATCCACATTGTTGCAAATGGCAAGATTTCATTTCTTTTGATGGTTGAGTAATAGTCAATTGTACATATGTATACATCTTAATCCATTCGTCTGTCAATGGACATTCAGGTCTTTGCATAGTTTGGCTATTGTGACATTGCTGCTATAAACTTTGGGGCTGCAGATGCTCCTTTGGATCACTACATTTGTATATTTGCAATAAATACTTAGTAGTGCAATTGCTGGGCCATAGCATAGCTCTATTTTAAACTTTTTGAGGAACCTCTGTACTGTTTTCCAGAGTGGTTGCACCAGCTTACATTCTCACTAACAGCGTAAGAGGGTTCCCCTTTTTCTGCATCCCTGCCAAAATCTGTCACTTTCTGACTGGTTAATTTTAGCCATTCTGACTGCTGTATATGGTATCTGATTATGGTTTTGATTTATAGTTCCCTGATGTCAAGTGATATTGAGGATTTTTTCATGTATCTGTTCACCATTTGTATGTCTTCTTTGGAGAAATGTCTGTTCATATTTTCTGCCCCTTTCTTGTTTAGATTATTTATTCTTTGGGTGTTGAGTTTGATAAGTTCTTTATAGATTTTGGATACTAGCCCTTTATCTGATGAGACATTTGCAAACATCTTTTCCCATTCTTTCTGTTGTCTTTTGGTTTTGTCAACTATTTCTTTTGCTGTTACATGATATTCCATGTGGAAAACCCAAAAGACTCCATCCCTAAATTACTAAAACTCATATAGAATTCAGCAACATGGCAGGATATAAAAAATCAATGCACAGAAATCAATTGCATTTCTATACAGTAACAATGAGATAGAATAAAGAGAAATTAAGGAGTTGATCCCATTTACAATTGCACCAAAACTGTAAGATACCTAGGAATAAACCTAACCATAGAGGCAAAGAGACAAGTATCTGTACTCTGAAAAGTATAGAACACTCATGAGAGAATTTGAGAAAGATGCAAAGAAATGGAAAAACATTGGATGCCATTGATGAGAAGAATAAATATTATTAAAATTTCTATGCTACCTACAGCCATCTATATATTCAATACAATCCCTATCAAAATGCCATCAACTTTTTCACAGAACTGGAACAAATAATCCTAAAACTTGTATGGAACTAGAAAAGATGCTGAAGAGCCAAAAGAATGTTGAAATAGAAAACCAAAGCAGGTGGAATCACAATACCAGACTTAAAGCTCTATTACAAAGCTGTAATCATCAAGACAGTATGGTACCTACACAAAAACAGGCACACAGATCAATGGAACAGAATAGAGAACCCAGAAATGGACCCTCAACTCTGCGGTCAAATAAACTTAAACAAAGCAGGAAAAAGTATCCAATGGAAAAAAGACAGTCTCTTTAACAAATGGTGTTGGAAAAACTGGATAGCCACATGCAGAAGAATGAAACTGTACCATTTTCTTACGTCATACACAAAAATAAATTCAAAATGGAGAAAACACCTAAATGTGAGACAGGAATCCATCAAAATCCTGGAGGAGAATACAGGTAGCAACATCTGTGACTTCAGCCACAAACTTTTTTCTAGACATGTCTCCAAACTCAAGGGAAAGGAAAGCAAAAAAGGGACTATTTGGACTTCATCAAGATAAAAAGTTTTTGTGCAAATCACTTTTTTATTGTTGACTGCAAACACAACTGAAAACATAGCATCAATCACACTTTGCGGATGTAAATTAGAGCTTCAAGTAATCCACCTGTAATGGAGCCCCAGTGATCAGCATCTCATTCTCTTGTGCCTATCCTGAATCATCCTAACAAATTTTTGCACACCCCACCTCAAAGTGGATACAATTCTAGAAAGCAGCAATTTGCAATGTGGATTTTACTGAAAATGGAGATTCATTGCAACCACATACCAGAATTTAAGAATATTCATAAGTACCTACTATTTCCTTCCCGCTTGCTAGCTCTCTTTCCACACAGGTCTCTCCAGCCTCCAGGGCTACCCCCTCCTCTCAACTCCTGGAATCTTCTCACAGGGTCTCCTTATTTCACTAGTTCCTTCTTCAGCAGAATTCACTTATTTCTCAGTCTCCCAAATTTTGCAAATTGCATCATTCCTATTACTCACCTCAGCAAGCAATGCTTTGAGGACTTGAAATATTAATTACTCTTTTCCTGTCACAAATAATGTGTTCTATTCACAAGCAAAATAGATACCTGAAGATAAATGATATTTAAGGATGGGAATATGAGAGCATTAAAAAAAATATGGCAAATTTTAGGAATTCATGGGCACAAATGGGATTAACAAGCTACCAAAAAAAAAGTGGGGGGGGGGATACTGAGGAATGAGACAGAGAATGTCTTAAATAAATTTTTATAAAGTTCCACCACATGGTAGCAATATCTCTCCATTTGCTATAAATTTTCTCTTTTTTTTTAAAAGATTTTATTTATTTATTTGATAGACAGAGATCACAAGTAGGCAGAGACAGGCAAGGTTCGGGAAGTGGTGGGGGGTAGGGAGCAGGCTCCCTGCTGAGCAGAGATCCCTATGTGGATCCCCATCCCAGGACCATGGGATCATGACCTGAGCCAAAGGCAGAGGCTTTAACTCACTGAGCCACCCCGGTATCCCACAATAAATTTTCATTAAAATTTATTTATCAAAAGACACTATGCAAAGCCATGCTTCAGAGAGATGACATTTGTAATATTTATGTCTAAAGAGAAGCTTCATTTGAAATATTTTAAATTCAAAATATCCAGCAAGACAAAAATAGATGATCCTTTTAAAGAAAATAAATGACCTGAACAAGCTCTTCACAAAAGAGGAAATCCAAATGGCCTTTAAATATGCAAAGAGGTGTCACACATTTCTAATCATCAGAGAAAAGCAAATTGAAAACCACCAATGAGATACTACTCCTCACTATAAGAAATAGCTGACCAGGGGCACCTGGGTGGCACAGTGGATTAAAGCCTCTGCTTTTGGCTCAGGTCATGATCTTAGGGTCCTGGGATTGAGCCCCGCATGGGGCTCTCTGCTCAGCAGGGAGCCTGCTTCCTCCTCTCTCTCTCTGCCTGCCTCTCTGACTACTTATGATCTCTGTCTGTCAAATAAATAAATAAAATCTTGAAAAAAAAAAAAAAAGAAATAGCTGACCATGCCAAGTGTTGGTGAGAACAAGGAGCTCTCATACACTGCTGCAGGGGCATTAACTGGTAAAATGTCTTTGGAAAACCATTTGATAGTACCTAACAAAACTAACTCTAATTATCTCCTCAGCCCCACCCCCAGTTATATATACAGGAGAAATGCACACAGAAATGTGTGGTACAAGCACAATGCTAACTAAAGAGCAACATCTTCATAATAACTCTAAACTGCAAACAACTCAGATAACCATCCACAGTAATAAGTAAATAGTATTACAGTCTTAAAATGGGATATTGTGCAGCAATGAAAAAAAAAGTCAGTGTTACACACAACAGAGATAAATCTCAAATGCATCATATGGGGCAAAATACTCCAGGCAAAAAATCATATACCATAAGATCTAAAGACCTAAAGACCTAAAAAGATCATATACTAAATAATTCCACTTATGCAAAAAGGGCAACAGAACTAGCGATACAGGTGACACAAGTCAGAATAGAGGTCATCTGTGGGGACAGCCTTGCGAGCAGGAATGAGGAGGCTTCTCAAGGCATGAGGTCTCGAATATATTTCGGTATAGATAATGGTTACCAGACATTATTTATTTCAGTGCTTAATCAAGTAGTATAGTTATGATTTGTGTACTTTTATGTATGGACAATGTAGTCTGGTTTAAAAGTTAAAAAAATATATAAATTCAGGGACATTTTGAATTTCCTTCTAGTCTTGTCATTCCAACAAAAGCAAACGTAAAATGACTGCCACTTTAATTTTCCTGTGTTCAAGATATAGATGCTTCGATTCATTCACTTGTTGCCATTGGCTGTGTTTATCTATGCAGTAGCATCCATTTGGAAATTATACATAATTAGAACGGAGAGAACAGACTGCCCATCAAATTTGCAAAGATTAAAGGATGATGGTGGTGGTGAAAGTGCATGAATCAGGCACTCTTCCTCATGCTGGAAGGAAGGCCTGGAACAACCTTTTGGGAAGCAATCTCATCTCATGTATTAAAAAAAAAAAAATCTTAAAGATACTACATACCCTTTGACCCAGTGTGCTACTCCCTACTATTCTATCTAGAGGCAATAAAAATTGACAAAGATTAATGCACAGATATATTCATTGTGGCATTATTTTTAATAGCAAGATATTAGAAACAACCTACAATGTTCAACGTTTGGAAAATGATTAAAAGAATATTGGCACAGCTATCCATTTTTCGGAGACCGTGTAGGCATAGATTTTAAACACTGATTCTCTCTCCTCTCTGTGTCTTGACTGTGTTCTTAAGTTATCTTAGACTTCATTTCCTCAAATGCAGAGTGGGGTTGATAACACCTTTCTGAGGGAATTGTGGTCATGAGTAAATATGATGATATAATCTAAAGTGCCCTGTACATAGGGTACACTGAAATGTGCTGCTTCAGAAAAGTTATCCTAATAAATGTTGTGTGGGAATCAAATTACATGAATTGGACTGGATATTTTTGAAGACAATTTGTACATCAAATTCAGGTATTACTGAGTTTGTTCCCTCATGGCTTTGGTTCTGGCAAGCTTGGGCAAGGGTGCTTGGCTCCTTCTTCCCTCCTGACCTGAATGTGGAGCGGGATTCTATAAACGGAGTTTCATTAGGAAAATAAGACTCCTTTACCAAAAGTAGAAACAGTGAAACAAACCTACACACAAGTGGTCGGTAGGGACCCACTGGTTTGAGAGACGTAGGCAGCACTGTTGGTGTGAAGCGGTGTCGTGACAGGGAGGAAGGCATTTACAGGGACATGACGTCTGTATCCTCTACCCACTTACAAACACATACAGACTGAAAAGGCAAGACCCTCCGATGTGATAAGGTAGTGGATTTAAAGCAATTCTTCCATAAATAATATTCAAATTGACTGAGTTTCCAGGGGCTTAGCATGGCTCTTCAAACTTCCCTTCACGAATTCATGCAATAGTTACAACACCTCTATGAGTTGGTTCTATTATTAAAACCATTTTAGAAAGAAGGAAACAGACACAGAGATGATAAATGACTTATCCATGGTCATACACCTAATATTTGTCTGAGCTGGGACCCAGATCTAGAGCGTCTGATTTCAGAATCTGAGCTCTTCATCAATATGTATCTCTCATTCACTGATAACTTCACTAATAATATTCAAAAACAATTAAAGGCCACTTTTGAAAGTTGACTAGGCATAGAATCTGTACTAAGTACTCTATAAAACTTATCTCCTTCAGTCCTCACATAATAAACTCTGATATACATACATTGTATTTTTCAGCACCATTTATGACTGACTGATACCAAAGCCTGAGTTGGTAAACCATTTGGTTCTACTTCCTGCCACTGGAGTCACAGAAAGCTCAAGGGCATACCCTTAGTGATTATACATTTTTTTTTTGTAAAGAAAAGATAATTAAGGATAAATATAAATTCATGCCTACACAGTGAATTGATAGAAAATAGATTTTGTTACCTGGACTCCTAACCACTATTTATACAATGGCTAAAGACTTTTGCATACTTTCACAATTACACAGATTTAAGAATAAGGCACCATATAGAACGTATAATTTTATGGGATATAAAAAGCTTATTTGCTCCCAAATATCTCCTTCAATTGTCCCCTGCACATATGATATTGTCATCAGAATTATTCACGTGAAGTAAGGCAATGTAGCTCCTCCAAGAATATTAAAATGCAAATGTATTACCTGATGTGTTAATTTCCTATGACTGCTATAACAAGAAACCACAAATTTGATGGCTTAAAATAATACATGTTTATTCTCTTACAATTCTGGAGGTCATCGGTCTAAATCAGTTTCATTGGATCAACATCAAGGTGTGGGCAATGCTGTACTCCCTCCAGAGGCTCTAAGAAAGAAGGCATTTCCTTGACTTTTCTGGCTTCTAGAGCCACGTTCCTTGGCTCCTGGCCCCTTCTTTTATCCCCAAAACCAGTGGTATAGTTTCTTCCTTCAGTGGTCACATTGCTTAATTTGCGTCAAATCTCCCCTTGCCTCTCAATTTGGGATTTCACTTAAAGCCCACCTGGCCAATCTAGTATGATTTCACCTTATCAAGATCCCTACTTAATTGCATTGGCAAAGTCCATTTTGCTGCACAAGGTGACAAAGATCCCAACCATTAACTGGTTATATTTGAGGGCCACTGTTCAGTCTGTCATACATGAGAAAGGTCATTATTTTCAGTAACAGCAAATAGTGAAATATAAATCTAAAAGAATGAGAGGCAAAATAAATGTGTTATTTAGTAGTTATAACAGGGTGATAAAACTGCATGGATCCTCTCAGAGTGTCACAATCTAATAAGGGATTCATGGGGGGCAGTGGGGGCGGCTATGAACTGCTATACTACCCCTGAGACTACCTTTTGAATTTGAAAAGCTTACCTTTAAATGTTTACCTTGTAGAAAATTGGAACTCTCATACACCATTTGTAGAATGTAAAATGTTATAGCAGCTTTGGAAAAGAGTCTGGCAGTTCCCCAAAAGGTTAAACATAGAGTTGTCATATGACCCAAAAAGTCCACTCTTAGGTATATATCTTTGGAAACTAAGATATGTCCACACAAAAACATGTACACAAATGTGCACAGAAACATCTGATATATTATAATAGGCAAGAGTGAAAAACAAGTCAAATGTCAACCAGTTGATGAATGGATTAAATAAAATATGTTATATATCCACTCAATAGAATATTACATGGGAATACATGAAATGAATTACAACATGGATGAACCCTGAAAACATTATGCTAAGTGAAAGAAGCTGGTCACAAAGATCACATGATTCCATTTCTAGTAAATGTCCAGAATAAGCAAATCCATGGAGATAGAAAGTTGATTGGTAATTTCCCTGCACTGGAAGGAGAGGTATTTGGCGGCGGGGGCGGAGGGTGAAGAAAGACTGCTAATGGGTACAGAGTTTCTTTTGGGAGTGATGAAAATGCTCTAAAACTGATTGCGGTGATAGTTCTATGACTGTAAATATACTAGAAATGACTGAATTGTGCTTCCATAAATGGGTAAATCAAATAAGTTCTGTGAATTATATCTCAATAAAGCTTTTACAAAAAATATTGGCTTTGACTTTCATTTATATCAAAGCCCGGAATGTCAGGTGGTACTAGAAATAATCAGAATAACAATCATTTAAATTTTGGAATCAAAAGAGACATCAGCTATTTCCTATCCCAACCTCAGTTTATATATCATAAATGACAAAATAGTCACTGTCTTTTTCCAGGCCACATTACTAGATGATAAAACTGTTCTTTAGAACGTAGGACTATCCCCTGCCCCCACCTTGCATGATGAGTAGACACTGAATTCCAACAACCTTGCTTTGCATATACTTTAGGAAGACGAGCTCCCAAATCCTGATGATACCTGACAAGACTCTACTCTGAGGTAGTCTTCTTTGATTTTTTTTTTTTTAACTTTCTTCAATCCATTTCATTCAGGTCTTGACTCAGCCATCATTTACTCAGGGGTAGGCAACAAATACCCAATTAAGTAGTTTAATGTATGGTATATTTATTTATGTATTGTCCATCTTTTTTACCAGAATGTAAGTGCCATACAGCAGGGGATTTTGTTTTTGTTATTGTAACCTGATTTAAGTAGATTTTATCATGCACCACTTTTAAGCTTTTATTCTTTTAGTTTTATATTTGTACATCATAGCAGCTACCAGACCGGTAGCATTACCCTCCTCCACAGCTTTCCTTTTCTTCCACAGTTTCACTGCTAAATTAGAATGAAAGTTACCTCAGACCAATTCTGTTACATGTCAGATGTTAATAAATCTACAACCATTAGCAAGCAGGCACAAAACAATTCAAACTCGCTATTTTTATACGTCAAACATCTCAGTCCTGTCTTTTCAGGAACTCCAACCATACTTTGTACAAGAGGCAGAAAAACAGTCTCCTGCTACACTTATGATTATCCTCGGGCACCAGCCATCACTCTGCCTGAGGCTAACTGTGGGATCCCAGAGACAGGATTACTTAGAGTCTTCCGTTCCATTGTTCAAAAGCAGGAAGTTATCTCTAAAACATGTTTACCAATGGATAGTACTTGAATATTGTTAGATTTTCTACAGAGAGTCCAAATGTAGTCTACATAATACTACAGAGCCACTACTTTTCATTAATATGAAACCATTTCTGATATGCACTATGCCAATTAGAAAACTATTAGTTGTCTGACATACTGAAGTCCTTTGATTACAGTGGCTAAGGGCTCCCAGTTACTGGTCCTTAAAACAAATTTGCATAATGATATCATCCTCTCTAGGCAGAACTATTTAAGTGTGGTTCGAACATCTTAACATCTCTTTGATTTGCTACTATATTCTCATCACCTACAACTGTGTCTTAGCATAGTATAGATGCTCTATAAATATTTCCTGAATAAATAATTTCTGCATATGTCGGTCAAAGTTCTCAAAACCATCCATCATGAGTCATATTTTAGGATATTTATTTTCTAATGAGAAGTTGCTTTCAGGCTTTTTCTGCGGTAGAAATTATATGCATTACATATATCCTCCTCATTTATGTGAATTCATTTCCGCACATATTCAATATACACCAGTTGTTTACATTGTATTTTAAAGTATTTAACAAAACCTCTGACTCTTATACTCAAACTTCTCAAAATACTCTACAGTATATAATCAGATCCATTATAATACCTTAAACTGCAGCTATGATAAAGAATTTTACCTAAAGAAAATAAGAAAGCTTAATGTGATGTTTCCCTGAATCAAGTTATTCTTATTCATGAGTTTTGCCTTATTCTTTTCCTTTTTGTATTCTTTTCGATGTGCTGACCAAAGGATTTTTTCACTGGGACTCAGGCAGAATTTCAATTGAAAATCAATTGCTTTTGTTTCCCGCAGAAAAATTAATATTGCACATCATGGCTTTTTATTATAATTGAAAATATTGTCATCTTACTATGATTTTGACTAAGAATTATTGTCTCAGTCATGAAGAAGGTTTGTCATGATAGATTGGAATTAGTGTTTAATTATACTGCATCCTGCAAAGTACATAAAATTATAGTCAATAGTTAATGTACATATTACCAAAAATCATACATATTTACCGTAACTAAAATTTTATCATTATGATGTAATTTATAATTATAAAAGGAGATAGGTAATGATATTTCCAAAGCTCCTTTAAATCTGGATTTATGCCAAAAGATAGCCTCATGTCAGTATGGCCAATGCTGGCTGTTGGCTCATGCGTGACTCACTGAAAACCTCTCTGCCTTCCTCTACTCTAAAGGCTGGGAAACAAAATACTCATTAATTACTCCAATGTCCTCTATAACCTCTCTATGACCAACCCTATGAGGCTGGGCAGGAGATAAAATTTTGGCAGCAGAATGTAGAAGGACAACCCAGACTTCACATCCTGAAGAAAATGTCAAAATTTTTTTGAAAATAAGACTTTTGCCTTTGACCTTCCCCTTTCTCCTTCCTCCTCGATAGAATGAAAACATGATCACAAGCCCACCAACTTTCTTAATACCAGAGAATGAAACGGTATATGTTAAGGGCGGAAGAGAAGGATGATAGAAGAAGCCTAGTTCTCTGCAGACAAACTTAAATACCCTTGCTAGCCTTGAGTAGCCTACCACAGAAAACTGTGATAAACCAAAGGATGCTGTGATACTTTTACTTTAAGGCATAAAAATGACAGAATCTACTATGAGATAAATTTCGATTCCGTGTTACCATTTGGTGGTATAACCTACATAATTTAAACTCATTTTTGTTAAATATGTATTAAGAATAAAATAAATCAGAGGTGTAATTTGAGAGATATGCTGTAAATAATGACAGAGTGTTCACCCCTTATTGTTTTTATTCATGTCCATACAAGTTTCAATATTCTGCGGCACCAGTCTGGCTCAATTGGTTAAGGGTCCAACCCTTGATTTCAGCTCAGGTCATGATCTCATGGTTGTAAGATTTAGCTTCATGTCAGACTCCGCGCTAAGCTCCTGCTTAAGATTCTATCTTTCCCTTTCTCCCTTCCTCTCCCCTCTGGTCACACATTCTCTAAATTCCCTCTCCCCCTTCCTCTCCCCTTTGGTCACACATTCTCTAAATAAATAAATAAATAAATAAATAAAATTAATAAATAAAATTCAAAAATTAGGAAAAAAGTTTCAATATTCTTATGTAGGTATCACTTCTGGAACTTTGGTCATAAAAGTTCTTTTATTCTAGGAAACTAACATCCATAGTTTCTAGGGTATGGACAATGGATAAGGCAGAACTTCTATTTTTTTTAGTTAAAAATTTCAATTTTCTATACTTTTGAGGTGTTTCAGAATGTTTACATCATTTTTCTATATTGCATTCTAGAAGCAAATGTTGTGAACAAGGTAAGGGGAAAAGAAAAACTGCTGAAAGATTAGTATTTTGCAGGTGATAGCCCAAATGTATTTTAAAGATTTTATTTATTTATTTGACACAGAGAGAGAGAGAGAGAGAGAGATCACAAGTAGGCAGAGAGGCAGGTGGAGAGAGAGGGAGAAGCAGGCCCCCTGCTGAGCAAAGAGCCTGATGTGGGGCTCCAATCCAGGACCCTGAGATTATGACCTGAGCTGAAGGCAGAGGCTTAACCCACTGAGCCACCAAGGGGCCCCCAAATGTATTTTAATTTCTCTTTTAAGTCATGTTTGATTCTTCCACTTCCCACCTCCAAAACCAAGCCAGGAAGTTTATAGTTCTTGAGAAGGAAAGGGTAGAGACCTTGCTCTCTTTAACAAAACACTGAACATGAGGAACCAGCGATATGGAAAGAAAAAAATATTACTAGACTGTTTCAGTTTGATTCAACATTCTTAGGGGCAGTAAAAAAGGACACAGGCATAGCAAATAGAAGATGCTTCTTCCTCCTGTGACAGTTAGGATTTATGGCTTTTGTTTTTAGTAGAAGGAAGGTGAGATATGGGGGAGGGAGAGAAGCCAGACTTTCATTGTCCCATAGAATTGTGGAAGCAGGGAAGAGAGAAGAAGAGGAAATTGATGAAATTGGTGTGAATTTTCCTTTCTAGGCTTTGACATAGAAGGAAGAGTCCTGTAAATGGAAAGAGGCTGTCTGGTCCTATATCATTTTGGATTCTGAATCCCAAGTGTTCTTTTCCCTCATCAATCTTGGGGTGCCAATATTAGAGTAAATGACTATATGATATATTTGGGAAATGAAATTAGAGTTTGACTCCCTAAATTTCTTGCGTGAATTAAGGTGAGACCCAGAAGGTAGTTGAGAATACTGGCTGCTGAGCTTTCCAAGAGTGGCTGGCAGGTCACTTGAGACACCCAAATAGGAAGAAAAAAAGTGCTGAGAGGAGGGGCACTTGTGTGGTTCAGTCAGTTAAGCATCTGCTTGCAGCTCAGGTCATAAGCCCATAAGAGAAAGAAGAAAAAGAGAGAAAACTCAGGGTTCTGTAATCAAGTCCCACATCAGGCTCTCTGCTCAGTGGGAGTCTGCTTATCTCTCTCTCCCTTGCTTGTGCTCTCTCTCTCTCATTATCTCTCTCTTTCTCTTTTTCAAATAAATACATAAAATCTTTAAAAAAAAACATGCAGGGAGGAGACTAAGTCTATAAGGCAACACAATCTTGCTTTAGCCTTATGGGAAAGAAATAGATGATATATTTTACTGGTTCCTTATTACAGACCACACTCTTGCTAGTACTGTTATAGGTTTGTGCCCTACAAAGCAGGAACTCTCATCAATTTTATGTTGAGTAATTCCACCACACATATTTAGAGAGATAGAGGGGGAGAAAGGGAGAGAGAGACAGACAGAGTGAAAGAGATATATATATATAGAGAGAGAGAGATGAAGGGAGAGACAGAGACAGAGAAAGAGAAAGAGAAACAACCTGTACTTTTTACACATTTGATAAATGGTAGAATGTTTTCACAGATTAGCTTGTAGCTCCATATATTTTACAGATATTAGACCTTTTTTCCCTCTCACTATACATAGAATTCTGGTCTCACATGCTATGAAACATGATCATATGATATTAAATACTCTTGCCCTGCATCGTCATGCAATGAAGTAGGGTGAGTTGTGACAGGAGGGAGTAAAAATGGCTCTGAGAAGCCATTCTTGCACTAGGATGCTAGCAGTGCAGAACTCTACATGGAAGAAGGGTAACCTTCAAAAATACACCACACTTTACGCAAACAACATAGTCCTAACTTAAATTCTATTGTCTTCAGTGGAACCCCAAAAAGCAGTAGCCACTCTCCTTTCACTCAAGATAAGGAAAAGTACAATGGCAGCATTGCTGGAGTAGAAAAACACTGGTCTTAACTTACTAGAATTAAATGTATAACTCTTCACTGAAGGGAGAAAGATGGTGGCAAAGTAGGAGAGCCCTGGGCTTGCCTTATCCCATGAGTGCAACTAGATAACTATCAAATGATCCTAAATACCCCCAGAAATTGTCCAAAAGGCTGGCAGAACAAACTTCACAATTAAAGGTAGAGAAGAGCCACATCAAAGAAGATAAGAAGTGTGGAGACATGGTTTGGGAGAGAAATGGATCATGGCTGCTGCAATGAGGAGGGAACCATGGTGGTGGTGAAGGGTGAGAGTCAGACCAATACAAAGGGGAGCACCTGGGGGAGATAATTCCCCATAATTATTGGCTTGGAAAGTGAGAGTAGCTGAGCTTTGGAGTTCTTGCAACCAGTGGGGCTGAAAGCCTAGAGTTTTAAAGGTTAGTGGGTTTGGCTCAGGGAGAGCCCAGAGGCACTGATGCTGTTCTTGGAGAGAAGGCAGGGCAAACAGGCCTTGGGTATACAGTGTGGTAACAGTGATCTAAGGAGTACCTAGGGCACTCATTGTGGAAGATATTTGCTCATCTTGGAGCATGTCCCAAATATGCAGTATTCATTGAGAACTCTGGAACAAAAGAACTGGCAAGAACAAAAGAACTTTTCTCCTCAGCATAAGCTCAGGGCCACCTGTGCAAAGAAGCAACACAGAATCTATACTCTCTACTTAATTTGCTTACGCCAAGCCCTATCCCCTCATGTTTCAGTGGAACTACCCTTCCCAGCCACACCTGCCCCATTCCCAGCACAGCAGGCCTGCTCCCCCAGAAGACTTGCCCTTTCAAAACTGTATCTTCAGACCCAGGAGTTTTGCAGGGCCTCAGTTCTAGCAGGCATGTCAACAGGTCTGATTTCACAAGCAGACAAGAGCACACCTAGTTAAAATGCTGTATCAGGCCAGGGACCAAACACTAACCACAACAGGCATCCTAGTGCAAGAATGGCTTCTCAGAACCATTTCTACTCCCTACTGTCACAACTCACCCTACTTCAGAGAGGCTCTCTCCAGGCAAATGGCCTGAAGGACCTGAAGGACCTCTCCAGGCAAATGGGCTAAAGCAGCCAGGATACAAAAGCAGAGTGCATGCAACACACATTTGGAACCACTCCCTAAAGTGCAAGGCCCTGGGGATGAAGGGACACTACACAACAGGGCACTACAGGACCTCTTCTTCATAAGGCCACTTCCCTCAAAAACAGTAGATGTAGCTGTCTTCACTAACAGAAGTAGGCACAGAGACTTAGACAAATGAGAGACAGAGGATTTAATCCAAATGAAAGATCTCAGCACAAGGCCATGGCCAGAAATCTAAGTGAAACAGATATAAATAACATGCCTGATAGAGAATTTAAAGTAATGATCATAAGGCTACTCACTGGACTTGAGAAAACAAGACAAGACATCAATGAGCCCCTTAACATAAAGATAAAAGAATAACATAGGAGAGATAAAGGGCTCAATAAATGAAAGGAGAAACATGCATGATGGAGCGAATTGCAGGCTGAAAGAAGCAGAGGAATGAATTAATGACCTAGAAGAGAGTAATGGAAAGTAATCAAGCTGAACAAAGGAGAGAAAAAAGAAAACATTATACAAAACTAAAATAGACTTAGGGAACTCAGTGACTCCATCAAATGTAATAACATTCACATTACAGGAGTCCCAAAAGAAGAGAGAGAAAAGCAGAAATTTATTTGAAGAGATAATAGCTGTAAAGTTCCCTAATCTGGGAAAGGAAAGAGATGTCCAGGTCCAGGAGGCACAGAGAACCACCAACAAAAGCCGATCCACACCTAAACATAAAATTAATATAGCAAAATAAAAATGGCAAAACATAGTGATAAAAAATAATTTAAAAATGGCAAGATAGGGATGCCTGATGGTTCAGTTGGTTAAGTGTCTGCCTTTGGCTCAGGTCATGATCCCAGGATCCTGGGATTGAGTCCTGCATTGGGCTCCTTGCTCAGCCAGGAGCCTGCTTCTCCCTCTGCTTACTGTTCCCCCTGCTTGTGCTCTCTCTTTCTTTGACAAATAAATAAATTAATGAAAGAAAATTTAAAAAGCACAGCAAGACAAAAGAAGACAATTATCAGGGGAACCCCTCTGCCCCCATAAGGACATCAGGGGGTTTTTCAGAAGAAATTTTCAAAGCCAGAAGAGAGTGTCAAGATATATTCAAAGTGTTGAATGGGAAAAATCTGCAGCGAAGAACACTCTGTCCCACAAGGTGATCATTCAGGATAAGAAAGATAAAGAGTTTCCCAGATAAAACAAACAAACAAAACTAAAGAAGTTCATGACCACTAAAACAGCTCTTCATCAGATGAAAGGATAAAGAAAATGTGGTTCATACATACAATGGAATATTACTCAGCCATCAGAAAGGATGAATACATACCACTTACAATGACATGGATGGAACCGGAAGGTATTATATTAAGTGAAATAAGTCTATATGAGAAAGACAATTATCTTATTTCACTCATATGTGGAATATAAGAAATAGCACAGAAAAATAGCATAGAGGAAGGAAGCAAAATCTTAATGGGAGGAAATCAGAGAGGGACAAAAACCATGAGAGATTCTAGACTCTGGGAAACAAACTGAGGGTTGTGGAAAGGAAGATGGGTGGGACATGGGTTAACTGGGTGATGGGCATTAAGGAGGGCACATGATGTATGAACACTGGGTGTTGTATGCAACTAATGGATCACTGAACACTACACCAAAAACTAATGATGTACTATATGTTGGCTAATTGAATTTAAATTAAAAAAGAAGAATAAAGAAAGAAAAAAAAACAGCTCTCCAAGAAACATTAAAGGGCTCTTTGAGTGGAAAGAAGAGACCAAAAGTGACAGTATAAAGGTAGGAAACACAAAAGCAGTAATAAAACATGGAGAGAAGAGATGTATAAAAAAATTTATACACCCAACATAGGAGCATCCAAATGCATAAAACAGTTAATAACAAAAATAGACAAAAATAATTGATAATACAATAATAGTATGGGACTTTAACACCACATTTACATCAATGTACAGATCATCTAAACTGAAAATCAACAAGGAAACAATGACATTGAATGACACACTGGAAAATATTAATTTAAAAGACATTATTCAGAAAATTCCATCCTAAAACAGCTGAATACAGTTTCTTGTCAAGTGCACATGGAACATTCTCCAGAATAGATCACATATTAGCCCACAAAGCAATCCTCAACAAACTCAAGATTGATTTCATCTCATGTATCTTTTCTGACAACAACATTATAAGACTAAAAGTCACCACAAGAAAAAATCTGGAAAGACCACAAATACATGGAGGTCAAATAACCTACTAAACAATGAGTGGGTCAACCTACAAATAAAAGAAGAAATTTAAAAAATACTTGGAAACAAATTAAAAAGAAAACACAATGGTCCACAACCTTTGGGAAGCGTCAAAAGTGATTCTAAAAGGTAAGTTTAGGGCAATACAGACTATCTCAAGAAGGAAGAAAACTCTCAAATAAACAACCTAACCTTACATCTAAAGAAGCTAGAAAAAGAACAAATAAAACAAAACAAAACAAACAACAACAACAAACAAACAAACAAGAACAAATAAAACAAAAAACCAGCAGAAGAAAGGAAATAATAAAGATTAGAGGATAAATAAATGATATTGAAAGAAAGAAATAAACAAAAAGTATTAGAAAAGATCAATGAAACTAGGAGCTGGCTCTTTGAAAGAAATCAATAAAATTGATAAACTTCTAAGCAGACTTATCAAAGAAAGGAGAATGGACTAAAAAAAATGAAATCACAAGAAAGGTGAGGTAATGACCAATATCACAGAAATATAAACAATTATAAGAGAATATTATGAAAAACTGCATGTCAATAAATTGGCCAATTTAGGAGAAATGGATAAATTCCCAGAAACACATAAAGTACCAAAACTGAAACAGAAGAATAGAAAATTTGTACAAACCAATTACCAGGAAAGAAATTGATTAAGCAATCAAAACATTCCCAGTAAACAAAAGTTCAGAGCCAGATGGTTTCCTGAGTGAATTCTATCACACATTTAAAGAAGAGAGAGAGAGGCAAGATGGTGGAGAAATAACAGACTGAAATGACATCAGGTCACAGGAGTTCAGCTAGATAGTTATCAAACCATTCGGAACACCTACAAACTCAACAGAAGATCGAAGAGAAGAAGAGCAGCAATTCTATGAATAGTAAATCGACCACTTTCTGAAAGGTAGGACATGCGGAGAAGTGAATCTGAAGCATCAGGAAGATAGACCACTGGGGAGGTGCTGGGTCCTGGCAAGTGGTGGAATGGTGGAGCACAAAATCAGAACTTTTAGAAATTTGCTCCACTGAGAGACATCACTCCAGAGGCTAAGTGGGGGTGGAGCCTTTGCAGGGGCAGTGTGGTCTCAGGTACCGCAGGGTCACAGAAAGATCGGGGTGTCTGAGTGTGGCAGAGCTGCCAGGTACCAGAGTGGGGAAGCTGGATGCAGAGACGGAGCCAAAGAGTGAGCATTCAGATCGGGGTTACCTTAAACCATGTTCCAAGGCACAGCTGGGCCACTCCTCTTCAAGCAGGGACCCCACAAGTGGCAGATCCTGGGAGACTCACCTTCCTCCTTTGGAGGAAGAAATCTGCTGGGTTTGGAGACTCCAAATGGGGCGCTGTGTCAGAGACAGAAACACTTGGTCACAGGCCAAGTGAGCCCAGAGCATGGTCAGAGACCAGGGAGACAGGAGTGATTGATCCCTTTACTCTGTGGGCATACTGAGGAGTGGGGCTCTGAGCTCTTGGCTCCTCTGCACCATTTTCATTCCTGTTCTCCAGGCTCTATAGAAAGCATTCAAGGAACAAAAACTCCTGAGAGCGAACTCCTGCAGATTTCTTAGCCTGGCCCCTGGCAAGGGTAGTGCAATTCCACTTCAGGCAAAGACACTTGAGATTCACTATAACAGGCTCCTCCCCCAGAAGATCAGCAAGAACATCCAGCCAAGGCCAAGCTCACCAATCAAAAAGAACAACAGGATTCCAGAGGAGGGGAAAGCAATGTATGGAACTCATGGCTTTCTCCCCATGATCCTTTAGTCTTACAAAGTTAGATTAAATATTTTTAATTTTTTTCTTATTCTAATTTTTAACTGTTCCTCTTTCATTTTTTAATTTTTCAAACTAGTTTATGTTAACAATACCTTTCCTTAAAAAAATCTTTTTGGGGGGCCTGGGTGGCTCAGTGGGTTAAGCCGCTGCCTTCGGCTCGGGTCATGATCTCAGGGTCCTGGGATTGAGTCCCGCATCGGGCTTTCTGCTCAGCAGGGAGCCTGCTTCCCTCTCTCTCTCTGCCTGCCTCTCCGACTACTTGTGATTTCTCTCTGTCAAATAAATAAATAAAATCTTTTAAAAAAATCTTTTAAAGCCTTTATTATTATAGGCATATTTTATCCCTCATTGTACCTAACTTTATTTTCTGTATATGTATAGGTCTCTTTTTTCCAAAAAAGATTTGGGGTACAATTTCGTCTAATAGATCAAAATATACCCTAAATATAGCACGGGACTTTGTTCTAGTCTCCAGCCTGATCACATTCTCTCCTCTTTTTTTTTTTTCTTTTTTTCTTCTTTTTCCAACCAACTTATCTTATCAATTCCTTTTTAGAATTTTTTAAAATTTTCACCTTTACAGTCATATTCCATCCCTTCATCATGTTTACCCTTACTTTTGTATCTACATACATTTTTCTTTCTTTAAAGTTTTGGGATGTAGTTTCTTCTGTGAGACCAAAATATACCCCAAATCAAGTGGGTGGCTCTTTTCTATTCACAAGTCTAATATATATGTGTATATATATATTTAAATTTCTTTTTACCCCTTCTTCTCCCCCAGTTTGGGGTCTCTTCTGATTTGGTTAGCATACATTTTTCTGGGGTCCTTGCCACGCTTTTAGTATTTTATTCTCTCATTCATATATTCTTACCTGGATGAAATGACAAGGTGGGAAAAACTCACCACAAAAAAAAAGAACAAGAGGCTCTACCAATGGCTAGGGACCTAATCAATACAGACATTGGTAATATGTCAGATCGAGAGTTCAGAATGACAATTCTCAAGGTGCTAGCTGGGCACAAAAAGGCATGGAAGATATTAGAGAAACCGTGTCTGGAGAAATAAAATCCCTTTCTGGAGAAATAAAAGAACTAAAATCTAACCAAGCTGAAATCAAAAAAGGTATTAAAGAGGTGCAATCAAGAATGGAGGTTCTTACTGCTAGGACAAATGTGGCAGAAGAGAGAATTGATGATATAGAAGACCAAATGATGGGGAATAAAGAAGATGAGCAAAAGAGAGACAAACAACTACTGGAACATGAGGGGAAAATTCAAGAGAAAAGTGATACCATAAGACAAAACAATATTAGAATAATTGGGATTCCAGAAGAAGAAGAACGAGAGAGGGGGGCAGAAGGTATATTGGAGAAAATTATAATAGAGAATTACTCTAATACAGTAAAGGGAACAAACACCAAAATCCAGGAGGCACAGAAAACCACTCTTAAAATCAATAAAAATAGGCCCATATGCTGTCATCTAATAGTAAAACTTACTAATCTTCGTGACAAAGAGAAAATCCTGAAAGCAGCTCAGGACAAGAAGTCTGTAACACTCAATGGTAGAAATATTAGATTGACAGCAGACTTACCCACAGAGACCTGCCAGGCCAGAAAGAACTGGCATGATGTATCCAGAGCACTAAATGAGAAAAACATGCAGCCAAGAATACTATATACAGCGAGGCTGTCACTGAAAATAGAAGGAGAGATAAAAAAAACTTCCAGGACAAACAAAAATTAAAAGAATTTGTGAACACCAAACCAGCCCTACACAAAATATCAAAAGGGGTCCTCTAAGCAAAAAGAGAGCCTAAAAGCAGTAGACCAGAGAGGAACAGAAACAAAATATAATAATGGTCACCTTACAGGCAATACAATGGCACTAAATTCATATCTTTCAATATGTACCCTGAATGTAAGTTGCCTAAATGCCCCAATCAAAAGACACAGGATATCAGAATGGATAAAAAAACAAAACCCATCAATATGCTGTCTACAAAAAACTCATTTTAAACCCAAAGACACCTCCACATTCAAAGTGAGGGGGTGGAAAACAATTTACCATGCTAATGTACATCAAAAGAAAGCTGGGGTGGCAAACCTAATATCAGATAAATTAGATTTTAAGCCAAAGACAATAATAACAGATGAGGAAGGACACCATATCATACTCTTGTCTGTCCAACAAGAAGATCTAACAATTTTAAATATCTATGCCCCTAATATGGGAGCAGCCAACTACATAAAACAATTAATAACAAAATCAACGAAACACATCAACAATAATACAATAATAGTAGGGGACTTTAACACTCCCTCACTGAAATGGACAGATCATCCAAGCAAAAGATCAAGAAAGAAATAAAGGCCTTAAATGACACATTGGACTAGATGGACATCACAGATATATTCAGAACATTCCATCCTAAAGCAACAAAATACATGTTCTTCTCTAGTGCACATGGAACATTCTCCAGAACAGATCACATCCTGGGTCACAAATCAGGTTTCAACCAGTACCAAAAGATTGGGATAATTCCCTGCATATTGTCAGACCATAATGCTCTGAACCCAGAACTCAATCACAAGAGGAAAGTTGGAAAGAACTCAAATACATGGAGGCTCAAGAGCATCCTACTAAAGAATGAATGGATCAACCAGGAAATTAAAGAAGAATTGAAAAAATACATGGAAACAAATGATAATGAAAACACAATGATTCAAAATCTGTGGGACACAGCAAAGGCAGTCTTGAGAGAAAAGCCTTTTTCAAGAAACAAGAAGGGTCTCAAATACACAAGCTAACCCTACACCTAAAGGAGCTGCAGAAAGAACAAGAAAGAAAGTCTAAATTCAGCAGGAGAAAAGAAATAGTAAAGATCAGAGCAGAAATCAATGAAATAGAAACAAAAAGAAATAAAAAGAACAACAGAACAAATCAATGAAACTAGGAGCTGGTTCTTTGAAAGAATTAATAAGATTGATAACCCCCTGGCCAGACTTATCAAAAAGAAAAGAGAAAGAATCCAAATTAATAAAATCACCAAAGAAGCAACACCAAAAGCAACACCAAAGCAACACCAAAGAAATACAAACAATTATAAGAACATATTATGAGCAACTATATGCCAGCAAATTTGACAATCTGGAAGAAATGGATGCATTCCTAGAGACATATAAACTACCACAACTAAACCAGTAAGAAATAGAAAGCCTGAACAGATCCATAACCAGTAAGGAGATTGAAGCAGTCATCAAAAATCTCCCAACAGGGCGCCTGGGTGGCTCAGTGGGTTAAGCCGCTGCCTTCGGCTCAGGTCATGATCTCAGGGTCCTGGGATCGAGGCCCGCATCGGGCTCTCTGCTCAGCAGGGAGCCTGCTTCCTCCTCTCTCTCTCTGCCTGCCTCTCTGCCTGCTTGTGATCTCTCTCTGTCAAATAAATAAATAAAATCTTTAAAAAAAAAAAAAAATCTCCCAACAAACAAGAGCCCAGGGCCAGACAGATTCCCAGGGGAATTCTACCAAACATTCAAAGAAGAAGTAATTCCTATTCTTCTGAAACTGTTCCAAAAGATAGAAATGGACGGAAAACTCCCAAATTCAATTTATGAGACCAGCATTACCTTGATCCCAAAACCAGAAAAAGACCCCATCAAAAAAAAGAATTACAGACCAATATCCTTGATGAACACAGATGCGAAAATTCTCACCAAAATGCTAGTCAATAGGATCCAACAGTACATTAAAAGGATTATTCACCATGACTAAGTGGAATTTGATCCTGGGCTGCAAGGTTGGTTCAACAACTGCAAATCAATCAATGTGATATAATACATTAATAAAAGAAAGAGCAAGAACCATATGATACTCTCAATAGATGCCGAAAAAGCATTTGACAAAGTACAGCATCCTTTCTTGATCAAAACTCTTCAAAGTGTAGGGATAGAGGGTACATATCTCAATATCATCAAAGCCACATATGAAAAACCCACTGCAAATATCATTCTCAATGAGGAAAAGCTGAGAGCTTTTCTGCTAAGGTCGGGAACACGGCTGGGATGTCCACTATCACCACTGCTATTCAACATAGTACTAGAAGTCCTAGCTTCAGCAATCAGACAATAAAAAGAAATTAAAGGCATGTGAATCAGCAAAGAAGAAGCCATGCTCTCACTCTTTGCAGATGATGTAATACTTTATATGGAAAACCCAAAAGACTCCACTCCAAAACTACTAGAACTTGTACAGGAATTTGGAAAGTGTCAGGATATAAAATCCATGCACAGAAATCAGTTGCATTTCTATACACTAACAGTAAGACAGAAGAAAGAGAAATTAAGGAGTCGATCCCATTTACAATTGCACCCAAAATGATAAGATGCCTAGGAATAAACCTACCAAAGAGGCAAATAATCTGTACTCAGAAAACTATAAAGTACTCATTAAAGAATTTGAGGAAGACACAAAGAAATGGAAAAGCATTCCATGCTCATGGATTGGAAGAACAAATATTGTGAAAATGTCTATGCTCCCTAAAGCAATCTACACATTTAAAGCAATCCCTATCAAAATCCCATCAATTTTTTTTTAAAGAAATGGAACAAATAATCCTAAAATTTATATGGAACCAGAAAAGACCCTGAGTATCCAGAGGAATGTTGAAAAAGAAAGCCAGAGTTGGTGGCATCACAATTCCAGACTTCAAGCTCTATTACTAAGCTGTCATCATCAAGACAGTATGGTACTGGCACAAAAACAGACACAGATCAATGGAACAGAATACAGAGCCCAGAAATAGACCCTCAATTCCATGGTCAACTAAACTTCAACAAAGCAGGAAGGAATGTCCAATGGGAAAAAGACAGTCTCTTCAACAAATGGTGCTGGGAAAATTCGACAGCCACAAGCAGAAGAATGAAACTGGACCATTTCCTTATACCACACACAAAAGTAGACTCCAAATGGATGAAAGACCTGAATGTGGGACAGGAATCCATCAAAATCCTTGAGAACACAGGCAGCAACCTCTTCAATCTCAACCACAGCAACTTCTTCCATGAATGGGATATTTCATACCAAAAAGAGAAAGGGTAAAAATCATATGATCATTCCAATAGACTTAGAAAAAGTATTTCATGAAGCACAATGTTCATTCATGATAAAAACCCTCAACAAAGTAGGTTTAGAAGGAATATAATTTGACATAAAAAATGCCATATATGGAAAAAGCCAAAGCAAACATCATACTCAGTGGTGAAAAACTGAGAGCTCTTCCCTAAGGTCAGGAACAGGACAAAGATGTCCACTCATACCACTTTTATTCAAGATAGCACTTCCTACTCACAGAAGTCAGACAACTAAAAAAAACAGAAGGCATTCAGATTGGTAAGGAAGAAGTAGAACTCACTATTTGCAGATGACATAATACTATATATGAAAAACCCAAAAGACCACTTAAAAAACCTGGCCGAACAGATAAACAAATTTGGTAAACTCTCAGAATATAAAATCAATGTATAGAAATCCCTTACATTTCTATGCACCAATAATGAAGCAGGAGGAAGAGAAATTTAGAAAAAAAATCATTTTTGTAATTGAACCCCAAATAATAAAATACCTAGGAATAAACCTAACAAAATGAAAGACCTATATTCTGAAAACTATAAAACACTGATGAAAGGAATTGAAGACAACATAAAGAACTGGAAAGACATTCCATGCTCAGTCATTAAAAAAATATTGTTAAAGTGTTTATACTACCCATAGCAATCTACAGATTTAACACAATCTCTATCAAACTACCAATGGAATTTCACACACAACTAGAATAAACAATCCTACAATTTGTATGGAACTATAAAAGACCCAAAATAGCTAGAACAATCTTGAAAAAGGAAAGTAAAGCTGGAGGTATCACAATTCCTGACTTCAAGTTATATTACAATACTGTAGTAATCAAAAGAGTATGGCACTAACACAAAAAAAAGACACACAGATCAATAGTACAGAAGAGAAAACCCAGAAATACAGCCACAATTGTATGGTCAATTTATCTTCCAAAAGCAGGAAAGAATACCCAATGTGGAAAAAAAAAGTCTCTTCAACAAATTGTGTTGGGAAAACTTCAACAAATTGTGTTGGGAAATTCTTTTGCAGGTAGGTAAACTACATGCAAAAGAATGAAATTGGACCACTTTCTTATACCACACACAAAAATAAATTAAAAATGGATTAAAGACCTAAATGGGAGACCTGAAACAATCATCCTAGAGGAGATCAGAAGTATTAGCTACTTTGACATTCACCACAGTTACTTCTTTCTAGATATATCTCCTGGGGCAAGGGAAAGAAAAGCAAACTTTTGGGACTTCATTAAAATAAAAAAAAAAAGCTTATGTATAGTAAAGGAAATAATGCACAAAACTGAAAAGCAACCTACAGAATGGGAGAAGGTATTTGCAAATGACATATCCAATAAAGGGTTAGTACCCAAAATACATAAAGAACTTATCAAACTCAACACCCCCAAAACAAATAATCCAATTTAAAAATGAGCAAAGACATGAACAGACATTTCTCTAAAGAAAACATACAGATGGCCGACACATGAAAAGATGCTTGTCATCGGTTATCATGAGGGAAATCCAATATCACCTCACACCTGTCAGAATGGCCAAAATCATCAGCACAAGAAATGACAAGTGTTGGTGAGGATGTGGAGAAAAAGGAAATCTCTTGCACTGTTGATGGTAATACAAACTGGAGCAGTGACTCTGGAAATAGTATGGAGTTTCCCCCAAAAGTAAAAAATAGAACTACCTTATGATCCAGCAATTGCACTACTAGGTATTTATCCCTAAAATACAACACATTATGTCAAAGGAATACATACAGCCTTATGTTTATAGCAGCATTATTTATTAAAGTCAAGATATGGAAGCAGCCCAAGTATCTACCGGAAGACATAGTATACACACACACACACACACAAATGTGTGTGTGCACATCCGCATATGGTGGAATATTACTCAGCCATCAGAAAGAATGAAATCTTGTCATTTACAATGACATAGAGAGAGTTAGACAGTATAATGCTAAATGAAATAAGTCTGAGAAAGTCAAATACCATATGATTTCATTCATACATGGAATTTAAGAAACAAAGCAAATGACCAAAGGGGGGAAAAAAAAGAAGGAGAGAGAGACAAACCAAGAAATATACTCTTAACTTTAAAGAACAAACTAATGGTTACCAGGGGAGGTGGGTGAGCAGATGGGTTAAATAGGTCATGGGGATCAAGGAGCGTGTTTGTGATGCAACATGTGCAACAATTCTATACTTAGTAGTGTACAGAATTGTTGAATCACTGAATCATAAACCTGAAACTAATATAACACTGTATGTTAACTAACTGGAATTCAAATAAAAACTTGGGGAAAAATCCAATACTCTAAAAATTCTTATAAAAATCAGCCTTGTTAAAATATTACAAATGCTTCATAGTACATACATACTCTTCTGAATGGAAGACTGAATATATGAAAGACTGAGCATTTTTTTTCCATAGTGTATCAGTCTCTTGCTTAAATTGTCTTAGTCAGATAGAATTAAAATGTAAAAATTTCCCCACTGAACAGTGGGCGTAGCCTTCTTAGGAAAACCAGATATCTTACAGAAAAAAAGATCTACACTTTTAATCTACATTCCAACTTCAATGTGAACAATTTTTCACATGAAATATATAAATATTTTGAATAAAATGCCTGCTTTTCATTTTATCTCTATTGAAATAGTCTTCTTTTCTCAAGATCTGGCATAACTTCCACCTCTGTATTGAAGTCTTCCCTGATCACAGAGAGAACTGAACTCACCCAATCATGAATTCCAATGGTAATTGCTTTATACTTATCTTAATTCCTGATACTAATTACTTGCCACCCTATATTTTAGTTATTGGTTTGTATGCATTACCTCTAGGGTAATGACTATATAATTTATTGACCTAACATGACCACCTTGAGAATAAAAAGGGCATCTAACAATTAAGCTAGGGACACAGGTATAAACTCAGACTGCCCTCAGGAAATTGTGAAGGATGGTTATTTTTTATCTCCCTTATTTGAATAAAAGCTTTTGAAGCCCATGGATTAGAGCTTTGTTTTTGTTCCTTTATGGTATTTAGTAACATTCATTAAAATCAAAATAGAGAAGCTTAATAGAATTTGCTAGATGATTGCTTTTTTTTCAGGTTTTTATTCCTTTTATTCAGTTCTAAATAGTTCATCTTTTGGTTTATGGACAATCAAATCATTACATGGTCAGAGCTCATACAAACAAAAACTTCATAGACTCTAAAATAAAAACTGTTCAGTGACTGGTTCAATTAATACACACATACATACTTGTAAATGGTAGACACATTGCTATGAACAAAAGTCAGTCTGGGGGCTCCCGGGTGCCGAAAGATTAGTATTTTGCAGATGGTAGCCCAAATGTATTTTAAAGATTTTATTTATTTATTTGACACAAAGAGAGAGAGATCACAAGTAGGCAGAGAGGCAGGTGGAGAGAGAGGGGGAAGCAGGCTCCCTGCTGAGCAGAGAGCTTGATGTGGGGCTCCATCCCAGGACCCTGAGACCATGACCTGAGCCAAAGGCAGAGGCTTAACCCACTGGGCCACCCAGGTGCCCCTAAATTTAATTTTTTAAATTTAAATGTAATTAATTGGCATAGACTATATTATTAGTTTCAGAAGTAGAGTTTAATGATTCATCAGTTGTGTAAAACACCCAGTGCTCATTATATCAAGTGTCCTCCTTAGTACCATCACCCAAATGCCTACCAATGCCCCCACCCAGCTCCCCTTCAGCAACCCTCAGTTTGTTTCTTATACTTAAGACAACATTTACCTTTTAATTTATTGGGCCACAGACCAAATTTGGAAGATTTGAATCTCAAAAAAGGATTAAACTAACAAAATTATTTAGACTAAGGGTGATTGAGGAAAATCAGTGTTTTACCACATTCCAGAAATTCATGATTATTAATTTTAATATCTGAATAATTCATCATTCTAATTGATATAGTTAGCTAGAATATATTTCATACTTTTGTCATTAAACAATGGCAACATTTTTCTATATTTATATCTATGAAAGATTATATAAAAGAAATTCAAGTATTATCAACAATCTCACATTTAATACATTTACCCATTGTTTTGAATTCAGCTTAGATTTTGAATAAGATTGTAATACAAACTCTTCAATGGTTATGTGATATTTTTTGTAGTTTTTTTTAAAACTAAGTTTTCTTTCATTCAGTAAATATTGATAATTTATTTTAATTAATTAAAAGGTCATTCATTGTGCTATAATCTGGGGACAAAACACTGAAGAGGATATATTTGATCAGAAAGGAACATCATCTTAATTATATTTTGAAAGTATTTGAACTGGAATCTAGTTTTATATTTGTGGATGTAAAATGTATAGGCAGAGTATCAGTCTAAAAAATAACATACTAAACTAAATATAGTTAGACACTTTAGGTGCATGATTTTTACCTCTGTGTCATCAGACAAGTCAAATATAGAGAATTTATATAAAGTTTCTTTCCCATCAGTAGAATAGTATGTGAATTACCATATAGGCTTTTGATTTTAGAAACAAACTTGGTTTTTGGTAGAATGATGTTACACCCTATTACTGCTGACCTTATCAGGTCAGATTCTATTCATATTTTTTCTAAGCTAGCAATTAATTTAAAAGTTTTCAAGATTAAATTACCTTTTTTTTTGGCCAAAGTTATTCCTTCAGTTAGTTTTTAATATCATGCTATAGGGAATATGACTAACATGGATACATAATCTTACAATTAGGCTCATATAAACAAAAATATATCGTAGTTAAAGTATAAGGCAAGGTCCCAGGAGGACACAGATAATATATTCAATTAAGACAAAAAGAAAAGGGTTAATTAAAGATGTTACCTTAAAAGTTAGTAGTGTGACAACCTTTGTTTAAGGAATTCCACAGGGAAAGAGTTGGGGCACCAAATACCCAATGTGTCTGTCTTCCATCCCTCTGACCATCTGCCAGGGTTCTTCACTGGCCGAATTCAAATGGAAGAGGATAAGAGAACCTGCTGCAATAGTCACTACAGGTGCACTTTCCAGGAAGGAGAGCAGGGTGGAGAGTGAACCTAAAAGGACAAATAGAAGATATAAGCCAAACGTCATCCTTTTGTTTCTTAGCATACATTGTTGTCTTTGGCCAAGGTGACAGATGTATTCCAAATACAGAAGACTTATAAAGTCACACACAAAATCATTTAATTATACTTTTCCCTGAAACCTAAGAAGCTAGCCACAACCATTGTTCATATAAGAAAGTGGGAGAAAAATGAGAGAGGAAAAAATGTTAAATAATATAAAATATAGGTGTTAAATAGTCTCCAGTTCTTTCGTCAAAAGACCTAGGTTGGTGATCCTAACTGCCTTAATCTGTAATAACCTCCTGGAGTTCGATAATAGGCCTCTTTTTGTCCACTGTTCTAACATCGACTTGGTAAGGGAATCAGTAACCTCGGTAAGTTCTCTTCTTCTTGATGAAGAGACATGAGAAGACCACAGTGGCCAGGAAGTAGATTTCGCCTCCAATTCACTGGAATCATGACGGTATTTATTTCGGGTAAACATTCCTGCTTTGGGCACTAGAATTCTCACAGCCACAAGTTAAAGGTTGCAGTGACAAGAAGAAAAAATTGTCAAAGTGTTGCTAAGTGTAATAATGAGAGGGACCACCTTCACTGTTATCTCCTGGATACCAGATCTATGCATTCTAGGCATATACAAAGGTGATGGTTGTAGGTACATCTCACATGCTGTAAGCCAACCATGTCCTATCGTAGTCCTTGAAAATATGTCCATGCCATCCTTCAATTCCATTAGGCTACTTCTCTTACCAGTTACTCTTATATTCTCAGGGGCACTATCACCCCCAAGTGGTGGAAAATGGGTTTTGAATGCGAAAAAATCTGGGATATTATAATAGCATTTAAGTGAAAGGGGGTGGAAAATGATTAGGAAAATAATATCTAAAAATATTCCTTAGGGGATTGATAATGGAAAAAAAATGTTGAAAAACAATGAATTACTGTTATCATTTAGAATCCCAGAATTCATTTCAAAGACTATTTACAGAAGTATGGGGAGGGTATTGAAAAACCACAAAAAATATTACCATATCCTGGGGCTGGGATCAGTGAGGGCAGGTATTTTTACCACCTGTATGTCAGAAGAGAGAGAAAAAAAAAGTGCAGTTAAGAGAACTTGGAAGCAAATAATCATAATTAAATGACCAATTTGAGAAGAACTGGGACCTTCGATTGACAAAAACCACCAGCTCAAAAATACTTTAGGAAAGACTTCAGGGTAAAATATTCCCTAACCTTATTTTTTACCTTTTCCTGATCTCCTGCCAGTTCCCAAATTGCTGATCCTAACTGGAAGCTATAGGGAAAGGGAACCCACTTATATAGGCTCTCCAGAGAGCAAAGTAGAAAGAGGTGGTGGGGTGATCAAATGCTAGTTTCAAAACAACAGCATTTAAGGGTAACCAAAAAAAGGAAGATTATATTCTAAAATTTGCCTGTTACTTTATTGTAAGGGAAAACATATGGATTAACCATTATATATATATAAATACTTTTATATATAAAGATATATACATATATAAATGTACGTACATTTATATACATATATGTATATATATTGAGATATATATCTAATTATAATCTTTTTGCATAAATCTCAGTCTAAGTTAAAATGGAGAGCAAATGAAAATATGCTGATAGTAGATAAGACTGTCATAATTTCTAACACCGGTATTATAGAGTTATTATTACCTTGAATTCAAGGTAACTTACCATTATCATTTTTATATAGGAAATTCTATACAGAAGTCTGTACAGAAAGCCTATACAGAAGATTCTATCTATAAAATAAGTAAGGCCATTGTGTTATTTAACCTAGATGTAGCATATTAAGAATTTATTAATCAACACTAAGAAATTCATTTCCAAATGCCACCTCCATATAATCTGACACTTGACCGTTACACACTCTCAGTTTGCTGTGGACATGTTTGTCCACAGTTACAGCAGGTGAACCAGGCAATACCAGGAGGCACTAAAAGTGGGTCATCAGGGTTTCACATGCATACTTTCTGTCCTCATCATGTAATATTGCTCTCTAGCCTTCAGCTGATCAAGGCCATCACCTTATTGTTCTCAAGTATGAGTGGCCTCACACTGCAGGCTTAGTGTTAACTTCTTTTACTGGAAGTCGTACATTCAGAGACGAGAGACTAGATCCACAATGGTAAAAGACTTTGTGAAATTAAGCCTGTAAATAACCTCCATCTCTACCACTTTGATCACTTTTTAAAAATTGTGCATATTATCTTAATTCTAGGACAGTTACTGAAGAAAGCTGGCTAAGTTATTCTGTCTACTTCATTGTGCAGTGCCTCTTCCATGATAGATATAAATGGTATAAATGGTATAAAGGGAAAAATCTTCCCTTTGTGTCCTGTGCCACATATCCATTCACATAACTCTACCAAAGACCTTGTCTCAGATCTCTCAGTCTTTTTCTATCCAGGTTCCTGACCGACTGCCCTGGCCAATGGTCATTAATATGGATCTACATATATTCTTAACTAAAGTATTTTTTGTTCACTGTGTCACATTGGCATTATGTCCGTCTATATAATGGTTCAGTATGGTGTTCTATGGGATTTCTCTTAAGTCCTCATCTCTTTAACTTTAGTATGAGAAAGCATGGGAAATTTGACACTGTCCTGAGATAAAACTATAAATTAATATTGACCATCTCATGTGAATGCAAACCATTTCTGACTTCTTTTAGAATTGAAATAGAAAAAAATCCATTTGTGAAATAAATGACCGTATGCCATTTGCCTGAGGTACTATTAGTCTATTCTAATAGTAACATCATGCCTGACACAACAGGTGATATTGGGCCTATCACTTGGTAGAGCTGCAATAGTCCATTATTATTAATTCTCTAGTGTCTGCAGGGGCTACATGACAAAGTAAATGGATATGTGCTAGCAGCCTACTATCTTTGTATCTTTAAGGTCTTTTAATGGTCAAACTAATCTTCATCATATATCTTAGGAAAAGATACTGTTTTCTTGGATGCTTAGGGTGGGTGGGTGGGAGGAGTCATTCCAAAGTATTGTGTTTGGCTTCCCCCATTACATTAACTTTTACTCCATAGACCAGAGGCTCAATGTAAAGTCACTCCTACTGCTAGGTATACCAATTCCATTTATGTGTTCAGAAATCAAGAAAATGACTGCTACATGAGTGTGCAGACCCTCTGGATTCAACTTTGGGCCAGATTTTGACCAAAACTTCATTTTTTAAAAAAAACCCAACCCCTCCAGGTTTCCATTTGAACAAGCAAGAGAGGAGAGCATGACAATGCTTTGTGTCTCCAGGTATTGATGACAACTCAGATTCTGTTTGCAATGGTCCTTGAAATGTTTGTGTAAAAGGAAATAGAGAAGGGGCTAGAGAAGTGTGGAAAAGTTGCCAGATAGTGAAGTTAAGGAGGAGAATGTAGGGATGGAGTCTAAGGTAAGTTCAGCAAAGCCATTTGTCAGCCTTAAACCAAAGTTTGTCACTTTCCAATGGCTGAGTAATATTCCATCGTGTATATGGAACACATCTTTATCCAATTGTCTGTTGAAGGGTATCTTGGCTCTTTCCACATTTTGGCTATTGTGGACATTTTTGCTGTGAACATTGGGGTGCATATGGCCCTTCTTTTCACTACATCTGTATCTTTGGGGTAAATACCTAGTAGTGCAATTGCTGGGTCGTAGGGTAGCTCTATCTTTAATTTTCTGAGGAACCTCCACACTGTTTTCCAGTAGCTTTCACAGTTATCAACCTAACACATGCATTTCTCTGCTCTCTTTTATAGCAAAAAACAAACAAGTCAAAACAAATCAAAAAGTTATGTTTACTTAAGTTTCTTTCTTATTTTTTCTTCTAGCCAAGAATTGGGCTTCCAGCAATATCAAAACTTCTATTTCAAAGTCACTGGTTGCTTAATCTCATAGTCAATTCTCAGTGCTCATCCTACCTCATCTCTCAGCCACAGTTGTACAGTTGATCAGTTCTACCCTGATTCATTATACTCACTTGTCTTCCAGAATACCAGACACCATTGATTTCTTCCTTTCATAGTGGATATCTTTCAGTTTCTTTTGCTGACTCTCCGTTCTCAGGATTTGGATCACTTTCCTTTGTGTCTAGCCTTCTCTTGCAGATCTTATTCATGAGGTATCTAGAGCAATGACTCCCAAACGTAAATCTCATGCTTAGTTCTCTTCCTTGAACTCCATTCTCATACTTTCAGTTGTATACTCAACATCTCCATATGAATATGTAATGGACATTTCAAAATTAGCATGGTTTTCACCATCTCTGTATTGAACCTCCCCCACCCCTCATCCTGCCTCACTCCTTTGTCAGTTAAAGGCAATTTGTTTTTCTTGTTACTCATGTAATAAAATAGTTGAAGTTATCCTTGACATCTCTCTTTCTCTCACACTCCACATCCAATCCATACATATCTACTTCCAGTATACATAGGTAGATATACAGATATATATAGATATCGATATAGATATATGGATATATAGATATATAGATGCTGATCACTACCAACCACTACTATCTCTTGTCTAGATTATTGCAATGACCTTATTATCTGCCTACTTGCACTTCTGCCCCTTAAAATTTATCCTCAACACAACAGCAAGAGGGATTCTTTTAAAGTGTAATAGTTTAAGCCAGTTCTTGCACAAAACCCTCTGATAAATGTCAGTTTGTAACATAAAATTAAATGCTAGCATTTTTAATTTGCCTACAAAGCCAAGCATGAACCTGTTACCTACCTCCATGTTTTCAATTCCTTTTACCCTTCTTCTCACTCACTTTTCTCAAAAAACACTAGCTTTCTTGTTTTTTAAACACATTATGCATGTCTTAAAGCCTCAGGGCCTTTGCACTGTCATTTTCCCTCTGCTTAGAACACAATTCACCTCAGTATTAATCTTCATGGTTTACTACATCTTCTTCAACAATATGCTTAAATGCTTTCTCTTCAGAGAGCCCCCAGAGCATCATTTTAAAAACTACAACCCCTGAGGCATTCAGTTTCCCATCCTTATTTATTTTTCTCTATAGCACTTATTATTTTACAGTATACTATATATTTATTTGATTTCTTGTTGTCTCTTTCTCTTCACAGTATACTGTGGAGTCCATAGTTGCAGAAATTTTTTTTTCAATTTTGTTCACTGCTGTATCTCTAATTTGTGAAATAAAACCTGTCATATAAGACACATTTAACCAGCATTTATTAAATGAATGAGTTTACATTTGTTTTCTAATTTTAAAAAGAGTCAATGGTTGCTGTTTTAAAAAAGAGTCAATGGGTTGACCATGCTCTTACATATTTACTAGAAAAGTTTCTTGCGTGTCAAATAAGGAAGCAATCATTTTACAATGCTGTGAAAGCAAAAATAATATTCAAGTCACATCACTTTGATACCATTCTCCTAGTTCCATGAAAAAGCTGCTTTAAAGCACCCATTCTAGTAAGAAGTGAAATTCATAGCTAAAGAAATTCATTCTTATTTGGTCTCTATCTGAATGAAAGTAATGCTGATTTCTTTTTCTTGTTACATAAATTTTGTCATTAATTAGCAAAAAGAAGTTGTATGCCAGTAAAGCACACATAGGGAAAAGATATAAATAAAGAAAAGAAGGGAGGAGAACATAGAATCTGAAGAGTCCAACATTCAGAAGTCTGAAAAATAGGGTTCACCAAAGGTGAGGAGGAATAGTCAGTGAAGTATCGGAAGAAACCAGCAAAATCTGGTATTATGGAAACATGCAAGAGACAGTATTTCCAGGAGGTCAAAGATGTCAAATGATGCTGACTTGTCAAATGTAACCTTTTTCTCAGGCAAAGGAAAAACAAAGCACCTGACCTTTAATCAAAGATATGTGTTAAAAAGGCAAGACAATTTCTCAAGGTCCTCATATGTACCTGTTGAATAAATTAGAACTGAAGGTCACACAAGGATTTTGGACCCAAGTCTTGGTATGTGATATAAAATTTGGCTGAGTGCATATTATGTCAGTTGGCATAGGTGTCTTACCTTGCTCTTCAGATAGATAAAATGATCACGAAGTAACAATATTGACAGGCAGACTGTTTTGGCTGATAATGCAGGTAGTATAAAAAAAGAGAAAAATGGTGCTCAACAAACAGTAAATTGCACCTGGAGTCAAGTAATGAGAACTCTGTAAAATTTCTTAAAAAGCAAAGACGGGTATCTTAGGGACAAAATTACAACTGATGACAACTGCATGCTTTTAATTCTCATAACAATTTGGTAAAGAAGTCATGATAGGTAGGACTACATGCCTAATAATTGTACAAGCACCTATTTTCGTAAAGAACTTTAAAGAGAAATAATTAACTGAATTGCCAATTTAAAGTGTACAGTTTAATTGTTTTTAATATACCCAGAGGTGGCTAGGAGTTAACCACAATCAACTCCAGAACATTTCCTCACTCCAAAAGAAAGCTTTGTACCCATTAGCAGTCAGTCTCGTTCTTGTCCAACCCCTCTCCTAACTCTAGGTGAATGACATGGTCTTCCCTTCAGCTTGACTAAGCTTTAGACTTTTTTTTCCCTGACATAAACTCTCCTTAAAACATTTACTTTAGAAACTTATAATTGTATATTCTTTCTATGCTCTTCGGGGAAACAGATAAATCTTCCCCCAGCCTGTTACCAGTTTCACAACCTAGGAATGTCTCACAAGGATCTGGGCATCATCTTTTGAAATATAATCAAAAGAGAGAGTGACAGTATCTTCCAGTCTCTGTGGGAGGGTAGGAATCCAAATACATTAGCAAATTTAGATGGCCTAATCACACTGAACTACCTCATCCTAATATCCTCTAGGACTTCTCCTTTAGCTCATACCAGCACTTAATCCTCTCATCTTTTGTTTCAGAGAAGTAAAGTTCAATCTTTCTCTGTTGCAGTAGTCTTTTTTCATTTCATTTCAAATTTTTTCTTTAAATTCTAGTTAGCTAACACATAATATAATACTGCTTTCATGAGTAGAATTTAGTGATTCATCACGTACATACAACACCCAGGGCTCATCAGCACAAGTGCCTTCCTTGGAGCATCTGGGTGGCTCAGTCATTAACCATCTGCCTTCAGCTCAGGTCATGATCCTGGGGTCCTGGAATTGAGCCCCACATCAGGCTCCCAGCTCAGCGGGGAGCTTGCTTCTCCCTCTACCATTCCCCCTGATTGTGTTTCCTCTCCCCCTATATCTCTCTGTCAAATAAGTAAATAAATATCTTAAAAAAAAATAGACAAGTGCCCTCCTTAATACTCATCACCCATTTGTTCTTATGGTCTGCTTCTCTCTCTCTCTTTTTGTCCTTCCCATATGTTTATCTGTTTTGTTTCCTAAATGCCATACGATTGCTATACATATGCTATTTGTCTTTCTCTGAATGACTTACTTTGCTTAGCATGATACACTCTAGCTACATTCACATCTTTGTAAATTGCCAGATTTCATTAATTTCAAAGGCTAATATTCCAGTGGATATTTATACCTCTTCTTCTTTATCCATTCATCAGTCAATGGACATTTGGACCCTTTCCACAGTTTGGCCATTGTTGATAATGCTGGTATACATGTCTGGGTGGATGTTCCCCTTCAAATCTGTATTTATGTATCTTTTGGCTAAATATCTGGTAGTGTAATTGCTCAGTCATAGGGTAATTCTATTTTTAACTTTTTGAGGAACCTCCGTACTGTTCTCCAGAGTGGTTACACTGGTTAAATTCCCACTAGGAATGCAAGAGGGTTCCCCTTTCTCCACATCCTTGCCAACATCTGTTGCTTCTTTTGTTCTTAATTTTGGCCATTCTGACGGGTGTGAGGTGGTATCTCATCATGGTTCTGATTTGTATTTCCCTGATAATGAGTGATGTTGAACATCTTTTCATGTGTTTGTTAGTCATCTGGATGTCCTCTTTGGAAAAGTGTCTATTCACGTCTTCTGCCCATTTCTTAACTGCATTATTTGGTTTTTGGGTGTGGCACTTGATAAGTTCTTCATAGATTTTGGATACTAACCCTTTAACACAGATGTCATTTGCAAATATCTTCTCCTATTCCATAAGCTGCTTTTTAGTTTTGTTGGTTGTTTCCTTCGCTGTGCAGAAGCTTTATGTTTTGATGAAGTCCCAATTGTTCATTTTTGCTTTTTTATCCCCCTTGCCTGTGGAGACATGTCTAGTAAGAATTTGCTATGGCCGATGTTGAAGAGGTTGCTGCCTATGTTCTACTCCGGGATTTTGATGGTTTCCTGTCTCACATTTAGGTCTTTCATTCATCTTGAATTTATTTTGTGAATGGTATAAGAAAGTGGCCCAGTTTCATTCTGCATGTTGCTGCCCAGTTTTCCCAGCACAGTTATTGAAAAGACTGTATTTTTGCCATTGGATATTCTTTCCTGCTTTATTGAAGATTAGTTGACCACATAATTGTAGGTCCATTTCTGTTCCTTTGATCTATGTGTCTGTTTTTGTGCCTGTATCATACTATCTTGATGACCGCAGCTTTGTAATATAGCTTTAAGTCCAGCATAGCGATGCCTCCAGCTTAGTTCTTCTTTTAAGGATTTCTTTGGCTGTTCAGGGTCTTTTGTAGCTCCATACAAATTTTAGGATTGTTTGTTCTTGCTCTGTGAAAAATACTGGATAGAGATTGCATTAAATGTGTAGATTGCTTTGGGTGGTATAGACATTTTAGCTATGTTTGCTTTTCCAATCCATGAGTATGGAATGTTTTTCCATTTCTTTGTGTCCTTGTTTCTTTCATAAGTGTTCCATAGTGTTTTCAGAGTACAGGTCTTTGACCTCTTTTGTTAGTTTTATTCCTAGGTATCTTACTATTTTTGGTGCAATTGGAAATGGGATCAATTCCTCTATTTGTTTTTCTGCTGCTTCATTATTGTGTAGAAATGCAACAGATTTCTGTACATTGATTTTATGTCCTGCAACTTTGCTGAATTCACGTATCAGTTCTAGCAATTTTTTGATAGAGTATTTTGGGTTTTCTGCATAGAGTGTCATGTCATCTGCAAATATTTAAAGTTTGACTTCTTCCTTGCTGATGGGGATGCCTTTATTTCTTTTTGTTGTCTGATTGCTGAGACTAAGACTTCCAGTACAATGTTAAATAGTAATGGTGAGAATGGACATCCCGGTCTTGTTCCTGACTGTAGAGGGAAAGCTCTCAGCTTTTCCACATTGAGGATGATATTAACTGTGGGTCTTTCATATATGGTCTTTATGACGTTGAGGTATGTTTCATCTATATCCACTTTGTTGAGGGATTTTTAATAAAGAACGGATTCTGTATTTTCTGAAATGCTTTTTCTGCTCTCTTGAGAGAATCATGTTTCT
This sequence comes from Neogale vison, assembly GCF_020171115.1. Taxonomy (NCBI): domain Eukaryota; kingdom Metazoa; phylum Chordata; class Mammalia; order Carnivora; family Mustelidae; genus Neogale; species Neogale vison. Next base: position 37,299,630 of record NC_058102.1, on the reverse strand, counting down.
TACACTCTCTTTTATTCGTGTAGTGTATCACATTGATTGATTGTGAATATTGAGCCACCCCTGCAACCTAAGAATAAATCCCACTTGATCATGGTGAATAATTCTTTTAATGTACTGTTGGATTTGATTTGCTAGCAGCTTGCTGAGAATTTTTGTCCATGTTCATCAGAGACATTGGCCTACAATTCGCCTTTTTAAAAAAGTGAGGTCTTTGTCTGCTTTTGGAATCAAGGTAATGCTGGCCTTGTGAAATGAGATTGGAAGTTTTCTTTCCATTTCTAATTTTTGAACAGTTTGAGAAGATTAGGTGTTAATAGAATTCCCCTGGGAAGCCATATGGCTCTGGACTTTTGTTTGTTGGGAGATTTTTGATTACTGATTCAATCTCTTTGCTGGTTATGGGTCTGTTCAAATATACTATTTCTTCCTGTTTCAATTTTGGTCCTTTGTATGTTTCCAGGAATTTCCATTTCTTTCAGATTGCCCAGTTTTTGGCACATAATTTTTCATGATATTCTCTTATAATAATTTGTATTTATGTGGTGTTAGTTGTGGTGTTGGTTGTGATCTCTCCTCTTTCATTTGTGATTTTATCTATTTGGGTCCTTTCTCTTTTCTTTTTGATAAGTCTGGCCAGTTTATCAATTTTATTAATTTTTTCAAAGAACCAGTTCTTAGTTTTGTTGATTTGTTTTACTGGTTTTTGTTTTGTTTTGTTTCTATATTGTTTATTTCTGCTTTATCTTTATTATTTCCCCTCTTCTCTTGGCTTTAGGCTTTATTTGCTGTTCCTTTTCTAGCTCCTTTAGGCAGAAGATTAGTTGTGTGTATGAGACTTTTCTTGCTTCTTGAGGTAAGCCTGTATTGCAATATACTTCCCTCCTAGGACTGCCTTTGCTTCATCCCACAGGTTTTGGAGTGCCATGTGTTCATTTTCATTTGCTTCCATGCATTTTTTTTTAAATTTCTTCTTTAGTTTCCTAGTTAACCCATTCATTCGTTAGTAGGATCTTCTTAAACTCCATGTATTTGTGGTCTTTCCAAATTTTTTCTTGTGGTTGACTTCAAGTTTCATAGTGTTGTGGTCTGAAAATATTCATGTTATAATCTTAATCTTTTTGTACTTGTTAAGGGCTGATTTGTAACCCAGTATGTGATCTATTCTAGAGAATGGTCCATCTGCACTCAAAAAGAAAATGTATTCTGTTGCTTTAAGATGAAATATTTTGAATGTATCTGTTAAGTCTCTGGTCCAGTCAGTCATTCAAACCCATTGTTTCCCTGATTTTCTGCTTTGATGATCTGTAAGTGAGGTGTTAAAGTATTACTATTATTGTATTATTATCAATGAATTTCTTTACATTTATCTTTATGTTCTTTATATTTATTTTTGTTATTAATGGGTTTATATATTTGGGTGCTCCTAAGTTGGGGGCATAAATATTTACAATTGCAAGATCTTCTTGATGAATGGACCCCTCGATTATGATATATGATATATGTTATATATAATGCCCTTCTTCATCTCTTGTTTCTGTATTTGGTTTAAAATTCAGTTTGTTTGATATAAGTATGGCTCTTCTGGTTCTCTATTGATGTCCACTAACATGATAAATGATCTCCATCTCTCATTTTCAATCTGCAGCAGTCTTTAGTTCTGAAATGAGAATCTTCAAGGAAGCATTTAGATAGGTCGCATTTTTTTTAATCCATTTTGATACCCTATGTCTTTTGGTTGCAGTATTTACTACATTTATATTCAGAGTGATTACTGATAGATATGAATTCAGTACCATTGCATTACTTATAAAGTTGGTGTTTCTGGTGATGTTCTCTGTTCCTTTCTAGTCTTTCTTGCTTTTGGTCTTTTACTTACCCTCTAAAGTAGTCCCCTTTAATATTTTTCACAGGGCTGGCATAGTGGTCATGAATTCCTTTAGTTTCTGTTTGTCTGGGAATTTCTTTTTTCTCTCCTATTCTGAATGACAGCAATGCTAGATGAAGTATTCTGGCTGCATATTTTTCCCATTCAGCAAATTGAATATATTCTGCTATTCTCTTCTGGCCTGCTGTATTTCTGGGGACAGATCTGCCATGAACCTGATTTATCTTCCCTTGTAGGTTAAGGACTTTTCTTCTCTTGCTGCTTTCAGGATTCTTTCTTTGTATCTTTTGTGAATTTCACTATGATATGCTTTGGTGATGGCCAGCTTTCGCTAACTTTAATAGGAGTTCTCTGTGCTTCTTGGATTTCAATATCTGTTTCCTTCTCCAGATGATGGAGATTTTCTGCTATAATTTGCTCAGCTAAACTTTCTGCCACCTCTTCTCTCTCTTCTTCTTCTTTGACTCATATAATACAAATGTTGTTATACTCCAAGGAGTCACTGAGTTCCCTACATTTATGATTCAATACCTTTCTTTTCCTCTTCTTTTCAGCTTCATTGTTTTCCTTATTTTTTATCTTCTATATCACTTTTTCATGCCTCTGTTTCATCCATCCCCTCTGTCATTGCATCCAGAAGGTTTTTAATCTTGGTTATACTTTTTTTTTATTGTGGCCTGACTAGTTTTTAATTATTTAATCTCTGCAGTAATGGATTCTCTAGTGTCTTCTATACTTTTCTCAAGCTCAGATAGTATCTTCATGATTGTTATTTTAAATTGGGTTCAGGCATCTTAATTATATCTGTATTGATTAAATCCCTGGCCATTACTTCTTCCTGTTCTTTCTTTTGGGTGAATTCCTCTGTCTTGTCATTTTGTCTAAGTCACTTTTTTTGTGTGTGATTGCTAAAAAAAGGCTGTTATATTCCTGTTCCTAAGAGTAATGGCTATATAAAGAAGAGGTCTTACACTTCATGGGCCTGGTCCTTCAGGAGGTGTTTCAGAGTGTGCACCCTGCTGTTGTGCTTTGGCTGCTCCTTCCCTAAGGTCAGTCCTCTGCAGAGTTTCTCCTTGCCTGCAGTGGAGGGTGTTTGGACCTTATCCACTCTGTGGCAAGTTTAAACTAGGTTTAAACTTTTCTGCTTGTTTGGAAGAAGCTAGATGGTATTTCCCCTAGAACTGAAGCTTTGCAACTCTCTATGATCAGCAGACCTGGTCTATGTGAGGGCTTTGTGCTGGTCTTCTGGGGAAGGGCATTTTGCACTAAGTCTCACAGGTAGACTTGCCTAGTGGAGATGCAACTGTAGGGTACAGGCAGGTAGGACTTGGTGTAAGGAGCTCCAACCTCCATTTGGGGATGCTGTGTTGTTCACTGAAGTATGACCTTGCTGGTGTGCAAGGGAAAATGGCACAAGTTCATTCTCTCATCACCTCAGCAGGGAGTTCCTGCCTGCTACTCTTCAGCAAGCCCTCACAGAAGAGCAAACAATCTCTCCTTTTGTGTCACCAGTCTTCATCAGATCTTTTCTTTCACCCTGTCTGTGTCTGATCTGTCTCCTGGCCAGATGGCAGAGTGTTACTGTGTTTTACCTCAGGAGAAGTTGGATTTTAAAACACTAAATTGTAGGGATCTGCAGGGTGTGGACCCAGGCTCATCCTCTGGGAGAGGGTCTTGTCATGCTCTTGCAGGTACTGGTTTGTCCCAGAAAAGCAGTCACACAACCACACATTGGTTTGAAGTTTATGCTAAAGGATGCCATAAAGCCAAGGCTTGCTGCTTTCAACAGGTATCTCTATTCATATGCTAGTGAACAAGGCAGCTCAATGGTGTCTGCTAGGTCTTTTGTCCCCATAGAGGGCATGCCACCTGTCCCAAATGCATTCCAAGAAGGGGAACTGTTTCTCCTTACCCTATTGCAGTAGTCTTGAATAAAGTCTTCCTTGGTTGTTTAACTTATCTTGTACAATTTTCCTTTGGCATAGGCAACCACTAATAGGAAACCACTAATCTATTTTCTATCTCTATATATTTGCCTATTCTGGACATTACATATTAAGGTAATCCTATGTGGTCTTATGTGACTGACTGATGTCTTTCATTTAGCATAATGCTCTCCAGTTCCTCCATGTTGTAGCATGTATCAGAACTTCATTACTTGTTACTTTTAAATAATATTTTATTTTGTGGATTGTACTATATTTTGTCTATCCATTCAGCATTGGATAGACATTTGTGTTATCTCTACTGTTTGGTACTACAATTAAGGCTGCTGTAAGAATTCATCTACAGGTTTTTGTGTGGGCATATTTTGTTTGGGTACATACCTGGGGTGAAATTGCTGGGTTATATAGTAACTCCATGTGCAATATTTTGGGGAATTGCTAAACTGTTTGTCCAAGTGTCTGCACAGTTTTATGTTCCATCCACAATGTATGAAGGTCAAAATATCACCATATCCCTGCCAACACTTGTTATTATGTATTTTTTTAAAATTTTTTATTTTTTATAAACATATATTTTTATCCCCAGGGGTACAGGTCTGTGAATCGCCAGGTTTACACACTTCACAGCACTCACCAAAGCACATACCCTCCCCAATGTCCATAACCCCACCCCCTTCTCCCAACCCCCCTCCCCCCAGCAACCCTCAGTTTGTTTTGTGAGATTAAGAGTCACTTATGGTTTGTCTCCCTCCCTATCCCATCTTGTTTCATTTATTCTTTTCCTACCCACTTAAGCCCCCATGTTGCACCACCACTTCCTCATATCAGGGAGATCATTTGATAGTTGTCTTTCTCCGCTTGACTTATTTCGCTAAGCATGATACGCTCTAGTTCCATCCATGTTGTCGCAAATGGCAAGATTTCATTTCTTTTGATGGCTGCATAGTATTCCACTGTATATATATACCACTTCTTCTTTATTCATTCATCTGTTGATGGACATCTAGGTTCTTTCCATAGTTTGACTATTGTGGACATTGCTGCTATAAACATTCGGGTGCACGTGCCCCTTCGGATCACTAGGTTTGTATCTTTAGGGTAAATACCCAGTAGTGCAATTGCTGGGTCATAGGGAAGTTCTATTTTCAACATTTTGAGGAACCTCCATGCTGTTTTCCAGAGTGGTTGCACCAGCTTATGTATTTTATAGCAGCAATTGTAGGGTGTAAGATAATATCCCATCCTGGTTTTGATTTGTATTTCCTAATGACTAATGAAATTGAGCATCTTTTAATGCACCTATAATCTCTGGAGAGATATCTGTTTGAATTATTTACATGAATTTACATTTAAAATGATCTTGTCTTGATTTTTCAGATTTTGAGGAGATTTTCAAAGAGATCTTACACTTTTCACTGTAAGTACTGTTAGAGTGTAGCAAAAACAATTGAAACATTTAATGGGGGTTATAAAGAAACAGAAACGACATTTCTTTATTAGTGGTGCTATTTACTTTTGGGTCTCAGCCATTTTTGATTTATATAAAATGTTAAACCCTGAACCATGTCTTCAAAGCTTGAAGCTATTCCGTAAAGTGTACATAGATTTGAAATACAGATGTATAATTCCTTGGTTATTTAACACTATATGTTTAATATTTCTTCTTATAATTTTAAATCTCACTCTGGAAAAAAAATGGAATAAAAATACCTATATTTCCAAAACAAATAAGTTAAGGTAAGATCATATATAAATTATAAAGTATTCTTTTCTTTTGCCAAAAAAAGAAGAAATAAATGTTTTAAGGATTTTTTTAAACCATTCATCCACTGGATTTAATTATCTGACTAATTAATATTGAGTTTATACAAACAATTTATGAAACATAAATGGAAAAAACCCTGTATCTCTTATCTTCATATTCAAATAACAAGATATACAGAAATAAATGCAAGTCAAGTCCCCCGGTACCATTAAATCAGTCTGACTAAAAGTGCATTACTGTTTTCCCCAAGGTAGAGGAAATGACACAAGAATTGGAAACAGAAGAGTTAACTTTATGGCCTTAGTATGCAGCATAATAGTTGCACGAACTTAGGTAAGGGAGAAGAAAATATTTGGTAAACTCTGAAGTCTTATGCAAACTTAAGGTATTAATAGTTCTAAATCTGACAATGAAAAGGAACAAAAAGAATAGAAGACAGCAGGGAAACTCATCTAAAGGTTATACAATAGGATGTATTACATAGGTTGTATAACAATTGACCCTTGAACACTGTTGATCCCCAGTCAAAAATCTGTGTGTAAAACAGGAAACAACATGTGTTGGAGAGGATGTGGAGAAAGGGGAACCCTCTTTCACTGTTGGTGGGAATGCAAGTTGGTGCAGCCTCTTTGGAGAACAGTGTGGAGATTCCTCAAGAAATTAAAAATAGAGCTTCCCTATGACCCTGCAATTGCACTCCTAGGTATTTACCCCAAAGATACAGATGTCGTGAAAAGAAGGGCCATCTGTACCCCAATGTTTGTAGCAGCAATGGCCACAGTCGCCAAACTATGGAAAGAACCAAGATGCCCTTCAACGGATGAATGGATAAGGAAGATGTGGTCCATATACACTATGGAGTATTATGCCTCGATCAGAAAGGATGAATACCCAACTTTTGTAGCAACATGGATGGGACTGGAAGAGATTATGCTGAGTGAAATAAGTCAAGCAGAGAGAGTCAATTATCATATGGTTTCACTTATTTGTGGAGCATAACAAATAGCATGGAGGACAAGGGGTGTTAGAGAGGAGAAGGGAGTTGGGGTAAATTGGAAGGGGAGGTGAATCATGAGAGACTATGGACTCTGAAAAACAATCTGAGGGGTTTGAAGTGGCAGGGGGGTGGGAGGTTGGGGTACCAGGTGGTGGGTATTATAGAGGGCACGGCTTGCATGGAGCACTGGGTGTGGTGAAAAAATAATGAATAATGTTTTTCTGAAAATAAATAAATTGAAAAAAAATCTGTGTGTAAACTTCGACTTTTTAAGGATTTATTTATTTTATTTTAGGGAGGGAGAGAGAGAGAGAGAGAGAGAGGAGGAGAGAATCTCAAGCAGACTCTCCACCGAACTTGGAGCCCAATGTGGGACTTGATCTAAAGACACTGAGATCATGACCTGAGCTGAAATCAAGAGTCAGACACTCAACCAACTAAGCCATCCAGGTACCCCAGACTTTGACTTTTTAAATACTTAACTACTAATAGCCTATTGTTGACTGGAAGCCTTACCAACAGCATGAACAGTCAGTAAACACATAACTTGCATGTTATATGTATTTTATACTGGATTCTTATATTAAAGTAACCTAGAGAAAACAAAATATTATTAGGAAAATCATAAGGAAGAGAAAACACGTTTATAGTACTACACTGTATTTATTGAAAAAAAAAGCATGTGTAAGTAAATCTGCACAGTTCAAACCCATGTTGTTCAGGGGTCAATTTTATATATATATATATACACATATACACACATAAATATTTTTTATATATATATATATACACACACTATATATATATATACACACACACACAATTCAGTGTACCCTATTGCATATATATGTATATACATATATATAAAAATAAATTATACATATATATAATATACCATCACAACTTGAATTGACTTCATAATGACTTTTAAGTTGCTGGTGATCAATCACACAAGTAAGAGTTAACAATTATTTTCTTTCTTCATCACAGACAGAATAAGAGTTTTTTCATAATCTAAGGAAATTAAAATAAAGACTTTTCTTAAAATTACTAAGCATAGGGGTATGTGGGTAGCTTAGTAGTTAAGTGTCTACCTTGGGCACAGGGCATGATCTGAGCATCCTGGGATTGAGCCCAGGATGCTTATGGGGCTCCCTGTTCAGTGGGGAGCCTGCTTCTCCCTCTTTAGCTCCCTGTGCTTGTGTTCTCTCTCTCTGTCATAAATAAATAAAATCTTAAAAAAAACCTTCTAAGCCTAATAATTATTCTGTATCAAGTGATATATATATATATATCCAAATATATACATATATATACACCAGTATACCTAGACTGGTGTCGAAAAAAATGTCTGTTGAGAGAGCATATTTTGAAAAGATTTTTAAAAACACAATAGCTTGTGGCGATACCTACCCCAGAAAACTTGCACACTTGTTTCTAGAGAGAATTCTATAATAAGCAAATTTATGATAACAAAACTAACATTAACTTTTAAGCCCTCTCTACAGCTATCCTGCTAAGTTTCTCTAGTCAAGAATCCTCTCAGTCTATAAATTATTTCAAAACTTTTCCTTTTTACATTCTAACCTCTGTCTCCCTTCCTGTCAGGAAATGGTTTTCGTTGTTATTTCACAGAAGAAAAGGATTCAACTTCCTCCCACTTATCTTGCAAACCATATATCTATATTCATTCTCTCCTCTGCACTTCCCCTTTCAAAAGAGTAGTCCTTCATCCTATCCAAGCCCAATCCTTCTATTTGTGCTTCTATTTTAGACCCTCTAACTTCTCAGGAACCTCAGCTCATATCATTGGTTATTATTTCTCTTTCCTTTATAATCCAGCTTTTCCCTTTTAAGTGTTTGCATTTAAACATGAGCAAGCCTATTATCTAACAAATAACAAGTACAAGACCTTCCTACACTACACAATCTTATCTAGGTAACAATTCATTTCCTTCCTGCTTCTCTGTTAAAGATATGGAAGAGTTGTGAAAATTTAAAAATATTTTTCTAACTCTTAAAAGCTACATAAAGGACCTTTTCAAATTGCATTAAAAGAAAAATAATTGCAATCTAATTCACAATATTTTCTTAAAACATTCAACTGTTGAACTATATATTTCTAGATAATTATTTAGAATTTTATTCTAGCTCGATGACATTTGATTAAATATGTAGGTGATATATTGTGAATTTCCTATCCTTGCATATCATTTGATGAGTCTAGATATTCTGAATATTTCCAATGACACATTATAAAATCTGTAATTGCTCATAATAAAAATTGCATTTCACTGTAGATTTCTCTAGTTTTAGAGAAAAAAAATCCTCCTAATGAAAGTGTGGTAAAGTTATACTAGAATAAAAAACTCCTTGCCTACCCTACTAAAGATTTGCAGACTAATTAAAATATGGACTGGAGTTTGTCTAATCCAGTAGGGTTGTCAAACAAAATCTAAGGACCTTGAATAGAAAAAATATGAAATGAAATTTTATAGAACTTAAAACTTAAAGATTACAAAGTTTACTACAAAGTTACAGGAATTAACACAGTGTGGTATTAAATAGGATATTCAAAATAAACTGATGACTAGAATAGGAAGTCAAGAAACAGATTTATGTAAATAAATATGCCAATGCCAGTTAGTGGGGAATGGGTGGCATTTTCAATAAATGGTACTAGAAAATTAAATACAAAAAAGAAAAAATATATATTTCTATTCTTAAGGTTATCATAATAAAGAAGAAATTCAATTCCAACTATTGATGCAAATGAGAAAAGTAAAACAATAATACTTATACAAGGAACACAGTAGTGCATCTTCATGAGCTTAGAGTAAGCAAAATTTTCTTCCTTCCTTCCATTTTTTTCTTTCTTCCCTTCCTCCCTCCCTCCTTTTCTTTCTCTCTCTCTCTCTTTCTTTTTCTTTGTAAGCTCCATGCTCAGCATGGAGCCCAATGTAGGACTTGAACTCAGGACTCTGAGATTAAGACCTGAGATGAAATCAGGATTCAGACAATTAACTGAGTGATTTTTTAAGCAGAACATACAAAAGAAATTCACTAAAAATTGCTAACTGTACATTAAATTAAGAACATCTATTCATCAAAGATTATCAAGAGAATTAATAAGACATACTAGAAGATATATTCACTATAAACACAACTGACAAAGGATTCATCTAGAATATATAAAGAACCCTTGTTAAACAATAATAATAAGGTAAATAACTCAATTTAAAAAAATGGTCAAAAGTCTGATCGAACACTTCACAAAAGAGGTTACTGTAATGGTCAATAAGCATATGAGAAGTTTCACATTATTTATTATCAAAGAAATTAAAATTAAAACCATAAAACAGCAACTTAAATTAAGAGAATATTCCAAAATTAGAACAGATATGGAGCAAGGAAAAGTTTCATATACTGCTGGTGGTAGTCTATATTGGTACAGCCACTTTGGCAAGCTTTTTAGGTAGCATTTATGAAAGTTAAACCTACAACTTATGCTAGACCTCTACAATTAGATAATCCTAAAAATACACAGGTATACCAAATAACTTGCACACAGCATCTTTATAATACTCAAGTACTTGGAAAAAGTAAATGGCAAAACAAACAAAAAAACACAGAATGGATATTTAGATTGTGTATGTGCATACATAGAGGAATATTATACAGCAATAAAAATGAACAAATTGGTGATAACAACAATAGCACAAATGGATCTCACATACATAATCCTGACGGAATGAAGCCATACATAAAAAATAATGGTGTAGGAAAGACGAGGTTAGGGTTTGAGGCCAATAGCCAAGAATTCTTGAGATGTCTTTTGTGCAAAAGGTGATTTTATTAAAGCATGGAGATAGGACCTGTGGGCAGAAAGAGCTATACATGAGATCATGAGGAGTGGCCCATTTTGTATTTTCAAGTTGGGAGTGGGGTAGGGATAGCGTTAGTTTCTAAGGAATTCTGGAAGCAAGGTTTCCAGGACCTTGAAAGGGCTAGCTATTATTGGGAAAAAGTCATTTATTACCATCTAATAAAACCTTAGTCATGAGACCCTTCAGATGTATATCAGTGGGCCATATGCTTGGGGGATGATTGCCAACACATAACTTGGGGAGTTTAGAGATAAAGGAAGTTTCCAAAGGAATTTTTATATGTTAAAGATTTATAGGATCCTGGGGGTGGGGTTTAGTTCAGGCTAGGATTGCCTTTTGCCTTTAGCAAAGTATTAACATCAAGGCAGTTGAATCCCTAGAGGAATGTCACTCTGCCTCTTTCAAGGACTTGTCAGTGGGCTGTAGGTAGTCAGGAAATTCCATAAATTTTTAGCTGCCTTTGTTACCCACATCAAATGATTCTATTTAAACTTCAAGGATAGGTGAAACAAATCTATCATAATAGGTATCAGAAAATTAGTTATATCTGAAGAAATGTGCCCTGGGATAGAGCACAGATTGGGGGAATATTCTGGAGCTGAACACCTTGATCTGGATAGTGATTAGATAGGTATATTCATGTATAGAAATCATATGTTAATATTCCTCCAGCCATACACTTAAAATTAATGCAGTTAACTATATAGACGCAGACTTCAATTTTAAAATAAACACACACACACACACACAGAGGAATGATCAAATGCTTTGAAAATGTAGAGAAGAAAGCCATTACTTTCAGCTACAGAAACTGAGGTGAGATCACTGAAAAGATACCCCACTAAATATTTCCTCCTATTAAATGCTTCATGCCCAAGACTGAGTATAAGCAAATCTGAAAAACACATAGTCTGGTTAAACTTTTTATGCTGATACACAATGACTCCCTTCTATTTTCTTCATGCTTTGTGAGACTTTGCTGACAAGATCATGAATCTTTTTAAATTAATATACTGACATGATGAATTACTTTAGAAAACTAAAGAACTTTTAAGGAAAATGTTTTTCTTTTCATAATTGATAATGTTATCCCATAATACTAGTATTCTTAAATTGTTATGTTCTTTTTCCTTCAGTAAGGTACATGGCTGTTAACCTGGACATGGTTTTCATGTTTTTCAGTTACTTATGCTTCTCAGGATACCTACCATTCTCCCATCTATTACCACATTATTGATATCTCTTGAAAAATGCTTGTATTAGTTTATTTTGGTGCATACTTAATTTCATGTTGCTAATAGCTGCTACTTAAACAATAAAAATGAATGAATTAAATGTATTTTTCCTAATACTTGATGTTAAAATTATAATCTATGTACAAAAATGAAAATAAAGGATAAAAGATCATTTATTAATCTGATAAAGCTAAGGGGGAGCAAAATATACCACCCCAAAATATGCCTCTTTGGCATATTGATATTTTTAGTGGTTATTTTTAAGAAACATCAGGCCCAGGTGAAGCTCTGAAAACTGAGTAAAAGTTACCCTTTTGTAAGACATATTTATATTTTAGAAGCGAAATCACCATTTGTAAGGGGATTTTCCTTGCATACTAGGAAGAGGAGGATAAATCTAATTCTTTAGAAATTGCGATCAAATTAGGCAAGGACTTAAATTTGCATTGTGATCTTTCTTTTATTTACTGTGATTTTCTTGGTAACCTACCATAACTTTATTTCTCATCCACAAGCATCCCTTCAGCAAACACAGGTTCTTTTGTCTTTAGCTGAAAATATTTTAATTGATCGTTTTGGCCATTTTAGAGAGTTCCTCAGTTTTCCTGGGTCTTTCCCACTTACACAGGAGGTATACATGTTATTAATCTTCTGTTTTTCTCAGTTACTTTATTTTTATTAATTTAATTATTAGATCAGTCAGCCAAAGAATCTAGAAGGGAAGAAATGCCCCTATAACGCTGATACTTATTTTTTCAAAGTAAAGCTGTGTGAGAAAAACTTTAGCCCCACGAATGTCAATTATCAAGTGAAATGCATTGAATTTCTTAGATATATAAAATCTATATCTTCTATCTCATATAAAATGTATGGCTTAATAAATCTCTTCTTTGAGACAATCAAAGCAAAAAATTTTGCATAATAAAACAACTTAAGAAAATAATTAAAATCATAAATACAATTTAAAGGATAAGTATTGGAAGGGGAGATGAACCATGAGAGACTATGGACTCTGAAAAACAATCTGAGGGGTTTGAAGTGGCGGGGGGGTGGGAGGTTGGGGTACCAGGTGGTGGGTATTATAGAGGGCACAGCTTGCATGGAGCACTGGGTGTGGTGAAAAAATAATGAATACTGTTTTTCTGAAAATAAATAAATTGGAAAAAACAAACAAACAAAAAAAAAAAACAAATATAAGTTTCTGCAAAAAAAAAAAAAAGTATTCCTTTCTTCTAAAATGTTGTTCTACTTGGTCTTGATGTACAGGAGATGAACAGAAGAGAAAGCAATAAATTCATAGTTTGCAATTTACTTCAAAAGTGATAAATTCCATTTGAATACTAAAAATATTCTGATTGAGCTTAGCAAAAATTATTAATCAACTGGAATATAATTTATCTTAAGCTTTGTGAACCAATATAAAAATCCACATATCAAAAATATCATTCAGGATTAAAGTAGTATCATTTAAAAATAATTTTTCTTACTATTTATCCTATTTGTCTCCTTAACTTTTCAAACTGTTTTCTCTCACAGTCAAAATTTAAAATATGATATTAATATAGTATTACTTCCTAGATTTAACATTCTCATCTATGATTAAGTCAACGATCTTGACAAGAAATAGAAATTAAGTGAAATTGATGTGAGAAATGGTTTTTAAAAATCTAGGCTTTGAAAAAAAAAAAATCTAGGCTTTGAAACATTCATTGTCTATCACTACTGCATTCATATTCCCTGGCCCCCTTGGTCTATGGTTCCTGCCTATAAGTAACTCCTGTTCCCCAATACAGAAAGTCTGCTAGCTTCTTTGATGCTCTTCTATACGCTTGTATTGATGAATAAGTGCTTTCATAAGAAGTGGAGAAGTGATTGAAGTTTTTCTGATTAAAATGAGAAAGAAGGCAGGAAAGAAAATCTATAACCAAAATGAGGGAAAAATAGCAGGCTTTATATTGTCCTTCAACTTGCTATTTTCCCCTCAATCAATCCTATCTATTCCCTCCAACATTATTTTTAAATGCAAATATGATCATGTCACTTTATGTAAATTGGCAATGTCTTTCCTTTGATCCTTGGATTGAATCTGAAATCCTCAAATTCATGCCTAACAAAATCCATGTTTTACTGGCTGTATAGTGTTGGGGAGGAACAAAATTCCTCTATTCTTTAAAGCTTCTTCTGGCTGGTCTAAGAATTAAATTGACATGAGACAAATTACCAAGAAATATTCAAATTTAATTTTATATGTACTGTACCCACATACATGAAAGGTTCCAAGACAAAAAGTTAAAGTGAGGTATATCCATGCTATCTTAAGCTAAGGAATATGATAGGAACCTGGGGCTTCAAAAGGGAGGACAATTTACTAGGCAGTAAGAAGAACAGACATTTGGTAATTAGATGTTTGTCCTGCCATACAGATGGATCACTCAAATAAAATTTATCTCAGGCAATAACTTTGATTCTGGGCAAGATCCCCAATTTAGACTGTTACAGTAGTAACGGAGAGCAAAAATTTCACATGAGACTGCAAGGTCTCAATTGCATTCAACTCAAATAAGCCACATGCCAATGTGGCACATTTTGGGGACACTTGTTCTGAACTCTTTCAATCATTTTTCAGAAATAAAGTTTCAGCTGATTACTCGAGTGAAGCAAACTAATTGGAACAAATTCCAATACTAA